>NW_027478729.1:513341-633266 GCF_051014685.1 Ptiloglossa arizonensis | reverse complement strand
ATCGATCGAGCTTCTGATTTCAGATGCAACAGGAATTTCTCGAGTGCGTCAATCCGTTCGCGAGATATGGGAGTTTGAAGTTAAGGAACGGTTGAGAAACTATCAAAATTTTCGCAAGTCTGATTCTCGAAACCAATAACTACTATTGCCTTGGGCAAAAATACACATACCGTTGTAATCGGGCGAGTTTCTGCTTTCAGATGCAGTAGGAATTTCTCGAGTTCGACAATCCGTTCGCGAGATATGGGAGTTTGTAGTTAAGGAATGGTTGAGAAACCATCAAAATTTTCGCTGGTCTGATACTCGAAACCAATAACTGGAATGGCCTAGGAGAAAAGTACACATACCACTGTAATCGGGCGATCTTCTACCTTCAGATGCAACAGGAATTTCTCGAGTTCGTCAATCCGTTCGCGAGATATGGGAGTTTGAAGTTAAGGAATGGTTGAGAAACCATCAAAATTTTCGCAAATCTGATACTCGAAACCAATAACTGGAATGGCCTAGGGGAAAAATACACATACCGTTGTAATCGGGCGAGCTTCTACTTTCAGATGCAGCAGGAATTTCTCGAGTTCGTCAATGCGTTCGCGAGATATGGGAGTTTGAAGTTAAGCAATGGTTGAGAAGCCATCAAAATTTTCGCAAGTCTGATACTCGAAACCAATAACTGCTATGGCCTAGGGCAAAAATACACATACCATTGTAATCGGGCGAGATTATGCTTTTAGATGCAACTGGAATTTCTCGAGTTGGTAATCCGTTCGCGAGATATGGGAGTTTGTAGTTAAGGAATGGTTGAGAAACCATCAAAATTTTCGCAAGTCTGATACTCGAAACCAATAACTACTATTGCCTAGGGCAAAAATACACATAGCGTTGTAATCGGGCGAGTTTCTGCTTTCAGATGCAGTAGGAATTTCTCGAGTTCGACAATCCGTTCGCGAGATAAGGGAGTTTGAAGTTAAGGAATGGTTGAGAAACCATCAAAATTTTCGCTGGTCTGATACTCGAAACCAATAGCTGGAATGGCCTAGGGGAAAAGTACACATACCACAGTAATCGGGCGATCTTCTACCTTCAGATGCAACAGGAATTTCTCGAGTTCGTCAATCCGTTCGCGAGATATGGGAGTTTGAAGTTAAGGAATGTTTGAGAAACCATCAAAATTTTCGCAAATCTGATACTCGAAACCAATGACTGGAATGGCCTAGTGGAAAAGTACACATACCACTGTAATCGGGCGAGTTTCTGCTTTCAGATGCAGTAGGAATTTCTCGAGTTCGTCAATCCGTTCGCGAGATATGGGAGTTTGAAGTTAAGAAATGGTTGAGAAGCCATCAAAATTTTCGCAAGTCTGATTCTCGAAACCAATAACTACTATGGCCTAGGGCAAAAATACACATACCATTGTAATCGGGCGAGATTATGCTTTTAGATGCAACTGCAATTTCTCGAGTTGGTAATCCGTTCGCGAGATATGGGAGTTTGAAGTTAAGGAATGGTTGAGAAACCATCAAAATTTTCGCAAGTCTGATACTCGAAACCAATTACTACTATTGCATTGGGCAAAAATACACATACCGTTGTAATCGGGCGAGTTTCTGCTTTCAGATGCAGTAGGAATTTCTCGATTTCGACAATCCGTTCGCGAGATATGGGAGTTTGTAGTTAAGGAATGGTTGAGAAACCATCAAAATTTTCGCAAGTCTGATACTCGAAACCAATAACTACTATTGCCTAGGGCAAAAATACACATACCGTTGTAATCGGGCGAGTTTCTGCTTTCAGATGCAGTAGGAATTTCTCGAGTTCGACAATCCGTTCGCGAGATATGGGAGTTTGAAGTTAAGGAATGGTTGAGAAACCATCAAAATTTTCGCTGGTCTGATACTCGAAACCAATAACTGGAATGGCCTAGGGGAAAAGTACACATACCACTGTAATCGGGCGATCTTCTACCTTCAGATGCAACAGGAATTTCTCGAGTTGGTCAATCCGTTCGCGAGATATGGGAGTTTGAAGTTAAGGAATGGTTGAGAAACCATCAAAATTTTCGCAAATCTGATACTCGAAACCAATAACTGGAATGGCCTAGGGGAAAAGTACACATACCACTGTAATCGGGCGAGTTTCTGCTTTCAGATGCAGTAGGAATTTCTCGAGTTCGTCAATCCGTTCGCGAGATATGGGAGTTTGAAGTTAAGGAATGGTTGAGAAACCATCAAAATTTTCGCAAGTCTGATACTCGAAACCAATAACAACTATTGCCTTGGGCAAAAATACACATACCGTTGTAATCGGGCGAGCTTCTACTTTCAGATGCAGCAGGAATTTCTCGAGTTCGTCAATGCGTTCGCGAGATATGGGAGTTTGAAGTTAAGGAATGGTTGAGAAACCATCAAAATTTTCGCAAGTCTGACACTCGAAACCAATAACTACTATCGCCTAGGGCAAAAATACACATACCGTTGTAATCGGGCGAGTTTCTACTTTCAGATGCAACAGGAAATTCTCGAGTTGGTAATCCGTTCGCGAGATATGGGAGTTTGAAGTTAAGGAATGGTGGAGAAACCATCAAAATTTTCGCAAGTCTGATACTCGAAACCAATAACTACTAATGCCTAGGGCAAAAATACACACACCGTTGTAATCGGGCGAGTGTCTACTTTCAGATGCAACAGGAATTTCTCGAGTTCGTCAATCCGTTCGCGAGATATGGGAGTTTGAAGTTAAGGAATGGTTGAGAAACCATCAAAATTTTCGCAAGTCTGATACTCGAAACCAATAACAACTATTGCCTTGGGCAAAAATACACATACCGTTGTAATCGGGCGAGCTTCTACTTTCAGATGCAGCAGGAATTTCTCGAGATCGTCAATGCGTTCGCGAGATATGGGAGTTTGAAGTTAAGGAATGGTTGAGAAACCATCAAAATTTTCGCAAGTCTGATTCTCGAAACCAATAACTACTATGGCCTAGGGCAAAAATACACATACCATTGTAATCGGGCGAGATTATGCTTTTAGATGCAACTGGAATTTCTCGAGTTGGTAATCCGTTCGCGAGATATGGGAGTTTGAAGTTAAGGAATGGTGGAGAAACCATCAAAATTTTCGCAAGTCTGATACTCGAAACCAATAACTACTAATGCCTAGGGCAAAAATACACACACCGTTGTAATCGGGCGAGTGTCTACTTTCAGATGCAACAGGAATTTCTCGAGTTCGTCAATCCGTTCGCGAGATATGGGAGTTTGAAGTTAAGGAATGGTTGAGAAACCATCAAAATTTTCGCAAGTCTGATACTCGAAACCAATAACTACTATCGCCTAGGGCAAAAATACACCGACCGTTGTAATCGGGCGAGTTTCTACTTTCAGATGCAACAGGAAATTCTCGAGTTCGTCAATCCGTTCGCGAGATATGGGAGTTTGAAGTTAAGGAATGGTTGAGAAGCCATCAAAATTTTCGCAAGTCTGATTCTCGAAACCAATAACTACTATGGCCTAGGGCAAAAATACACATACCATTGTAATCGGGCGAGATTATGCTTTTAGATGCAACTGGAATTTCTCGAGTTGGTAATCCGTTCGCGAGATATGGGAGTTTGAAGTTAAGGAATGGTTGAGAAGCCATCAAAATTTTCGCAAGTCTGATTCTCGTAACCAATAACTACTATGGCCTAGGGCAAAAATACACATACCATTGTAATCGGGCGAGATTATGCTTTTAGATGCAACTGGAATTTCTCCAGTTCGTCAATCCGTTCGCGAGATATGGGAGTTTGAATTTAAGGAATGGTTGAGAAACTATCAAAATTTTAGTAAGTCTGATACTCGAAACCAATAACTACTATTGCCTAGGGCAAAAATACATATACCGTTGTAATCGGGCGAGTTTCTGCTTTCAGATGCAGTAGGAATTTCTCGAGTTCGACAATCCGTTCGCGAGATGTGGGAGTTTGAAGTTAAGGAATGGTTGAGAAACCATCATAATTTTCGCAAATCTGATACTCGAAACCAATAACTGGAATGGCCTAGGGGAAAAGTACACATACCACTGTAATCGGGCGAGCTTCTGCTTTCAGATGCAGTAGGAATTTCTCGAGTTCGTCAATCCGTTCGCGAGATATGGGAGTTTGAATTTAAGGAATGGTTGAGAAACTATCAAAATTTTAGTAAGTCTGATACTCGAAACCAATAACTACAATGGCCTAGGGCAAAAATACACGTACCATTGTAATCGGGCGAGATTATGCTTTTAGATGCAACTGGAATTTCTCGAGTTGGTAATCCGTTCGCGAGATATGGGAGTTTGTAGTTAAGGTATGGTTGAGAAACCATCAAAATTTTCGCAAGTCTGATACTCGAAACCAATAACTACTAATGCCTGGGGCAAAAATACACATACCGTTGTAATCGATCGAGCTTCTGCTTTCAGATGCAACAGGAATTTCTCGAGTTGGTAATCCGTTCGCGAGATATGGGAGTTTGTAGTTAAGGAATGGTTTAGAAACCATCAAAATTTTCGCTGGTCTGATACTCGAAACCAATAACTGGAATGGCCTAGGGAAAAAGTACACATACCACTGTAATCGGGCGAGTTTCTGCTTTCAGATGCAACTGGAATTTCTCCAGTTCGTCAATCCGTTCGCGAGATATGGGAGTTTGAATTTAAGGAATGGTTGAGAAACTGTCAAAATTTTAGTAAGTCTGATACTCGAAACCAATAACTACAATGGCCTAGGAGAAAAATACACATACCATTGTAATCGGGCGAGATTATGCTTTTAGATGCAACTGGAATTTCTCGAGTTGGTAATCCGTTCGCGAGATATGGGAGTTTGTAGTTAAGGAATGGTTGAGAAACCATCAAAATTTTCGCAACTCAGATACTCGAAACCAATAACTACTATTGCCTAGGGCAAAAATACACATACCGTTGTAATTGGGCGAGTTTCTGCTTTCAGATGCAGCAGGAATTTCTCGAGTTCGTCAATCCGTTCGCGAGATATGGGAGTTTGAAGTTAAGGAATGGTTGAGAAACCATCAAAACTTTCGCAAGTCTGATACTCGAAACCAATAACTACTAATGCCTGGGGCAAAAATACACATACCGTTGTAATCGATCGAGCTTCTGCTTTCAGATGCAACAGGAATTTCTCGAGTTGGTAATCCGTTCGCGAGATATGGGAGTTTGTAGTTAAGGAATGGTTTAGAATCCATCAAAATTTTCGCTGGTCTGATACTCGAAACCAATAACTGGAATGGCCTAGGGAAAAAGTACACATACCACTGTAATCGGGCGAGTTTCTGCTTTCAGATGCAACTGGAATTTCTCCAGTTCGTCAATCCGTTCGCGAGATATGGGAGTTTGAATTTAAGGAATGGTTGAGAAACTGTCAAAATTTTAGTAAGTCTGATACTCGAAACCAATAACTACAATGGCCTAGGAGAAAAATACACATACCATTGTAATCGGGCGAGATTATGCTTTTAGATGCAACTGGAATTTCTCGAGTTGGTAATCCGTTCGCGAGATATGGGAGTTTGAAGTTACGGAATGGTTGAGAAACCATCAAAATTTTCGCAAGTCTGATACTCGAAACCAATAACTACTATTGGCTAGGGCAAAAATACACATACCGTTGTAATTGGGCGAGTTTCTGCTTTCAGATGCAGCAGGAATTTCTCGAGTTCGTCAATCCGTTCGCGAGATATGGGAGTTTGTAGTTAAGGAATGGTTGAGAAACCATCAAAATTTTCGCAACTCAGATACTCGAAACCAATAACTACTATTGCCTAGGGCAAAAATACACATACCGTTGTAATTGGGCGAGTTTCTGCTTTCAGATGCAGCAGGAATTTCTCGAGTTCGTCAATCCGTTCGCGAGATATGGGAGTTTGAGGTTAAGGAATGGTTGAGAAACCATCAAAATTTTCGCAAGTCTGATACTCGAAACCAATAACTACTATTGCCTAGGGCAAAAATACACATACCGTTGTAATCGATCGAGCTTCTGCTTTCAGATGCAACAGGAACTTCTCGAGTTCGTCAATCCGTTCGCGAGATATGGGAGTTTGAAGTTAGGGAATGGTTGAGAAACTATCAAAATTTTAATAAGTCTGATACTCGAAACCAATAACTACAATGGCCTAGGGGAAAAGTACACACCCCATTGTAATCGGGCGACTTTCTACTTTCAGATGCAACAGGAATTTCTCGAGTTCGTCGATCCGTTCGCGAGATATGGGAGTTTGAAGTTAAAGAATGGTTGAGAAACCATCAAAATTTTCGCATGTCTAATACTCGAAACCAATAACTACTATGGCCTAGGGCAAAAATACACATGCCACTGTAATCGGGCGAGTTTCTACTATCAGATGCAACAGGAATTTCTCGAGTTCCTCAATCCGTTCGCGAGATATGGGAGCTTGAAGTTAAGGAATGGTTGAGAAACCATCAAAATTTTTGGAATCTGATACTCGAAACCATTGACTACTATTGTCTAGGGCAAAAATACACATGCCGTTGTAATCGGGCGAGCTTCTACCTTCAGATGTAGCAGGAATTTCTCGAGTTCGTCAATCCGTTCGCGAGATATGGGAGTTTGAAGTTAAGGAATGGTTGAGAAACCAATATTTTCGCTGGTCTGATACTCGAAACCAATAACTGGAATGGCCTAGGGGAAAAGTACACATACCATTGTAATCGGGCGAGATTCTGCTTTCAGATGCTACAGGAATTTCTCGAGTTCGTCAATCCGTTCGCGAGATATGGGAGTTTGAAGTTACGGAATGGTTGAGAAACCATCAAAATTTTCGCAAGTCTGATACTCGAAACCAATAACTACTATTGGCTAGGGCAAAAATACACATACCGTTGTAATTGGGCGAGTTTCTGCTTTCAGATGCAGCAGGAATTTCTCGAGTTCGTCAATCCGTTCGCGAGATATGGGAGTTTGAATTTAAGGAATGGTTGAGAAACTATCAAAATTTTTGTAAGTCTGATACTCGAAACCAATAACTACAATGGCCTAGGGGAAAAATACACATAGCGTTGTAATCGGGAGAGCTTCTACTTTCAGACGCAACAGGAATTTCTCGAGTTCGACAATCCGTTCGCGAGATATGGGAGTTTGAAGTTAAGGAATGGTTGAGAAGCCATCAAAATTTTCGCAAGTCTGATACTCGAAACCAATAACTACTATTGCCTAGGGCAAAAATAAACAGACCGATGTAATTGGGCGAGTTTCTGCTTTCAGATGCAGCAGGAATTTCTCGAGTTCGTCAATCCGTTCGCGAGATATGGGAGTTTGAATTTAAGGAATGGTTGAGAAACTATCAAAATTTTAGTAAGTCTGATACTCGAAACCAATAACTACAATGGCCTAGGGCAAAAATACACGTACCATTGTAATCGGGCGAGATTATGCTTTTAGATGCAACTGGAATTTCTCGAGTTGGTAATCCGTTCGCGAGATATGGGAGTTTGTAGTTAAGGTATGGTTGAGAAACCATCAAAATTTTCGCAAGTCTGATACTCGAAACCAATAACTACTAATGCCTGGGGCAAAAATACACATACCGTTGTAATCGATCGAGCTTCTGCTTTCAGATGCAACAGGAATTTCTCGAGTTGGTAATCCGTTCGCGAGATATGGGAGCTTGTAGTTAAGGAATGGTTTAGAAACCATCAAAATTTTCGCTGGTCTGATACTCGAAACCAATAACTGGAATGGCCTAGGGAAAAAGTACACATACCAGTGTAATCGGGCGAGTTTCTGCTTTCAGATGCAACTGGAATTTCTCCAGTTCGTCAATCCGTTCGCGAGATATGGGAGTTTGAATTTAAGGAATGGTTGAGAAACTATCAAAATTTTAGTAAGTCTGATACTCGAAACCAATAACTACAATGGCCTAGGAGAAAAATACACATACCATTGTAATCGGGCGAGATTATGCTTTTAGATGCAACTGGAATTTCTCGAGTTGGTAATCCGTTCGCGAGATATGGGAGTTTGTAGTTAAGGAATGGTTGAGAAACCATCAAAATTTTCGCAAGTCAGATACTCGAAACCTATAACTACTATTGCCTAGGGCAAAAATACACATACCGTTGTAATTGGGCGAGTTTCTGCTTTCAGATGCAGCAGGAATTTCTCGAGTTCGTCAATCCGTTCGCGAGATATGGGAGTTTGAAGTTAAGGAATGGTTGAGAAACCATCAAAATTTTCGCAAGTCTGATACTCGAAACCAATAACTACTATTGCCTAGGGCAAAAATACACATACCGTTGTAATCGATCGAGCTTCTGCTTTCAGATGCAACAGGAACTTCTCGAGTTCGTCAATCCGTTCGCGAGATATGGGAGTTTGAAGTTAGGGAATGGTTGAGAAACTATCAAAATTTTAATAAGTCTGATACTCGAAACCAATAACTACAATGGCCTAGGGGAAAAGTACACACCCCATTGTAATCGGGCGACTTTCTACTTTCAGATGCAACAGGGATTTCTCGAGTTCGTCGATCCGTTCGCGAGATATGGGAGTTTGAAGTTAAGGAATGGTTGAGAAACCAATATTTTCGCTGGTCTGATACTCGAAACCAATAACTGGAATGGCCTAGGGGAAAAGTACACATACCATTGTAATCGGGCGAGATTCTGCTTTCAGATGCAACAGGAATTTCTCGAGTTCGTCAATCCGTTCGCGAGATATGGGAGTTTGAAGTTACGGAATGGTTGAGAAACCATCAAAATTTTCGCAAGTCTGATACTCGAAACCAATAACTTCTATTGCCTAGGGCAAAAAATTTACCGTTGTATTCGGGCGAGTTTCTACTTTCAGATGCAACAGGAATTTCTCGAGTTCGTCATTCCGTTCGCGAGATGTGGGAGTTTGAATTCAAGGAGTGGTTGAGAAACCGTCAAAATTTTCGCAAGTCTGATACTCGAAACCAATAACTACAATTGCCTAGGGCAAAAATACACATACCGTTGTAATCGGGCGTGTTTCTGCTTTCAGATGCAACAGGAATTTCTGGAGTTCGTCAATCCGTTCGCGAGATATGGGAGATTGAAGTTAAGGAATGGTTGAGAAACCATCAAAATTTTCGCAAGTCTGATACTCGAAACCAATAACTGCTATGGCCTAGGGCAAAAATACGCATACCATTGTAATCGGGCGAGATTATGCTTTTAGATGCAACTGGAATTTCTCGAGTTGGTAATCCGTTCGCGAGATATGGGAGCTTGAAGTTAAGGAATGGTTGAGAAATCATCAAAATTTTCGCAAGTCTGATACTCGAAACCAATAACTACTATTGCCTTGGGCAAAAATACACATACCGATGTAATCGGGCGAGCTTCTACTTTCAGATGGAGCAGGAATTTCTCGAGTTCGTCAATGCGTTCGAGAGATATAGGAGTTTGAAGTTAAGGAATGGTTGAGAAGCCATCAAAATTTTCGCAAGTGTGATACTCGAAACCAATAACTACTATGGCCTAGGGCAAAAATACACATACCATTGTAATCGGGCGAGATTATGCTTTTAGATGCAACTGGAATTTCTCGAGTTGGTAATCCGTTCGCGAGATATGGGAGTTTGAATTTAAGGAATGGTTGAGAAACTATCAAAATTTTAGTAAATCTGATACTCGAAACCAATAACTACAATGGCATAGGGGAAAAATACACATAGCGTTGTAATCGGGAGAGTTTCTACTTTCAGATGCAACAGGAATTTCTCGAGTTCGTCATTCCGTCCGCGAGATATGGGAGTTCGAAGTTAAGGAATGGTTGTGAAACCCTCAAAATTTTCGCAAGTCTGATACTCGAAACGGATAAGTACTATTGCCGAGGGGAAAAATACACATACCGTTGTAATGGGGCGAGTTTCCAATTTCAGATGCAACATGAATTTCAAGAGTTCGTCAATCCGTTCTCGAGATATGGGAGTTTGAAGTTAAGGAATGGTTGAGAAACCATCAAAATTTTCGCAAGTCTGATACTCGAAACCAATAACTGCTATGGCCTAGGGCAAAAATACACATACCATTGTAATCGGGCGAGATTATGCTTTTAGATGCAACTGGAATTTCTCGAGTTGGTAATCCGTTCGCGAGATATGGGAGTTTGAAGTTAAGGAATGGTTGAGTAATCATCAAAATTTTCGCAAGTCTGATACTCGAAATCAATAACTACAATGGCCTAGGGGAAAAATACACATAGCGTTGCAATTGGGAGAGTTTCTACTTTCAGATGCAACAGGAATTTCTCGAGTTAGTCAATCCGTTCGCGAGATATGGGAGTTTGAAGTTAAGGAATGGTTGAGAAACCATCAAAATTTTCGCAAGTCTGATACTCGAAACCAATAACTGCTATGGCCTAGGGCAAAAATACACATACCATTGTAATCGGGCGAGATTATGCATTTAGATGCAACTGGAATTTCTCGAGTTGGTAATCCGTTCGCGAGATATGGGAGTTTGAAGTTAAGGAATGGTTGAGTAATCATCAAAATTTTCGCAAGTCTGATACTCGAAACCAATAACTACTATTGCCTAGGGCAAAAATACATATACCGTAGTAATTGGGCGAGTTTCTGCTTTCAGATGCAGCAGGAATTTCTCGAGTTCGTCAACCCGTTCGCGAGATATGGGAGTGTGAAGTTAAGGAATGGTTTAGAAACCATCAAAATTTTCGCTGGTCTGATACTCGAAACCAATAACTGGAATGGCCTAGGGGAAAAGTACACACCCCATTGTAATCGGGCGAGTTTCTACTTTCAGATGCAACAGGAATTTCTCGAGTTCGTCGATCCGTTCGCGAGATATGGGAGTTTGAAGTTAAGGAATGGTTGAGAAACCATCAAAATTTTCGCAAGTCTGATACTCGAAACCAATAACTACTATTGCCCAGGGCAAAAATACACATACCGTTGTAATCGATCGAGCTTCTGCTTTCAGATGCAACAGGAATTTCTCGAGTTCGTCAATCCGTTCGCGAGATATGGGAGTTTGAAGTTAAAGAATGGTTGAGACACTATCAAAATTTTAGTAAGTCTGATACTCGAAACCAATAACTACAATGGCCTAGGGGAAAAATACACATAGCGTTGCAATTGGGAGAGTTTCTACTTTCAGATGCAACAGGAATTTCTCGAGTTAGTCAATCCGTTCGCGAGATATGGGAGTTTGAAGTTAAGGAATGGTTGAGAAACCATCAAAATTTTCGCAAGTCTGTTACTCGAAACCAATAACTGCTATGGCCTAGGGCAAAAATACACATACCATTGTAATCGGGCGAGATTATGCTATTAGATGCAACTGGAATTTCTCGAGTTGGTAATCCGTTCGCGAGATATGGGAGTTTGAATTTAAGGAATGGTTGAGTAATCATCAAAATTTTCGCAAGTCTGATACTCGAAATTAATAACTACTATTGCCTAGGGCAAAAATACACATACCGTTGTAATCGATCGAGCTTCTGCTTTCAGATGCAACAGGAATTTCTCGAGTTCGTCAATCCGTTCGCGAGATATGGGAGTTTGAAGCTAAGGAATGGTTGAGAAACTATCAAAATTTTAGTAAGTCTGATACTCGAAACCAATAACTACTGTTGCCTAGGGCAAAAATACACATACCGTTATATTCGGGCGAGTTTCTACTTTCAGATGCAACAGGAATTTCTCGAGTTCGTCATTCCGTCCGCGAGATATGGGAGTTTGAAGTTAAGTAATGGTTGAGAAACCCTCAAAATTTTCGCAAGTCTGATACTCGAAACGGATAAGTACTATTGCCGAGGGGAAAAATACACATACCGTTGTAATGGGGCGAGATTCCACTTTCAGATGCAACATGAATTTCAAGAGTTCGTCAATCCGTTCTCGAGATATGGGAGTTTGAAGTTAAGGAATGGTTGAGAAACCATCAAAATTTTCGCTGGTCTGATACTCGAAACCAATAACTGGAATGGCCTAGGGGAAAAGTACACACACCATTGTAATCGGGCAGGTTTCTACTTTCAGATGCAACACGAATTTCTCGAGTTCGTCAATCCGTTCGCGAGATATGGGAGTTTGAAGTTAAGGAATGGTTGAGAAGCCATCAAAATTTTCGCAAGTCTGTTACTCCAAACCAATTACTACTATTGCCTAGGGCAAAAATACAGATACCATTGTAATCGGGCGAGATTATGCTTTCAGATGCAACTGGAATTTCTCGAGATGGTAATCCGTTCGCGAGATATGGGAGTTTGTAGTTAAGGAATGGTTGAGAAATTATCAAAATTTTCGCAAGTCTGATACTCGAAACCAATAACTTCTATTGCCTAGGGCAAAAATACACATACCGTTATATTCGGGCGAGTTTCTACTTTCAGATGCAACAGGAATTTCTCGAGTTCGTCATTCCGTCCGCGAGATATGGGAGTTTGAAGTTAAGGAATGGTTGAGAAACTATCAAAATTTTAGTAAGTCTGATACTCGAAACCAATAACTACAATGGCCTAGGGGAAAAATACACATACCGTAGTAATTGAGCGAGTTTCTGCTATCAGATGCAGCAGGAATTTCACGAGTTCGTCAACCCGTTCGCGAGATATGGGACTTTGAAGTTAAGGAATGGTTTAGAAACCATCAAAATTTTCGCTGGTCTGATACTCGAAACCAATAACTGCTATGGCCTAGGGCAAAAATACACATACCATTGTAATCGGGCGAGATTATGCTTTTAGATGCAACTGGAATTTCTCGAGTTGGTAATCCGTTCGCGAGATATGGGAGTTTGTAGTTAAGGAATGGTTGAGTGATCATCAAAATTTTCGCAAGTCTGATACTCGAAACCAATAACTACTATTGCCTAGGGCAAAAATACACATACCGTAGTAATTGGGCGAGTTTCTGCTTTCAGATGCAGCAGGAATTTCTCGAGTTCGTCAACCCGTTCGCGAGATATGGGAGTTTGAAGTTAAGGAATGGTTTAGAAACCATCAAAATTTTCGCTGGTCTGATACTCGAAACCAATAACTGGAATGACCTAGGGAAAAAGTACACACACCACTATAATCGGGCGAGTTTCTGCTTTCAGATGCAACTGGAATTTCTCCAGTTCGTCAATCCGTTCACGAGATATGGGAGTTTGAAGTTAAGGAATGGTTGAGAAACCATCAATATTTTCGCAAGTCTGATACTCGAAACCAATAACTACAATTGCCTAGGGCAAAAATACACATACCGTTGTAATCGGGCGAGTTTCTGGTTTCAGATGCAACAGGAATTTCTCGAGTTCGTCAATCCGTTCGCGAGATATGGGAGTTTGAAGTTAAGGAATGGTTGAGAAACCATCAAAATTTTTGCAAGTCTGATACTCGAAACCAATAACTACAATTGCCTAGGGCAAAAATACACATACCGTTGTAATCGGGCGAGTTTCTGGTTTCAGATGCAACAGGAATTTCTCGAGTTCGTCAATCCGTTCGCGAGATATGGGAGTTTGAAGTTAAGGAATGGTTGAGAAACCATCAAAATTTTCGCAAGTCTGATACTCGAAACCAATAACTGCTATGGCCTAGGGCAAAAATACACATACCATTGTAATCGGGCGAGATTATGCTTTTAGATGCAACTGGAATTTCACGAGTTGGTAATCCGTTCGCCAGATATGGGAGTTTGAAGTTAAGGAATGGTTGAGAAATCATCAAAATTTTCGCAAGTCTGATACTCGAAACCAATTACTACTATTGCCTAGGGCAAAAATACACATACCGTTGTAATCGGGCGATCTTCTACCATCAGATGCAACAGGAATTTCTCGTGTACGTCAATCCGTTCGCGAGATATGGGAGTTTGAAGTTAAGGAATGGTTGAGAAACCATCAAAATTTTCGCTGGTCTGATACTCGAAACCAATAACTGGAATGGCCTAGGGGAAAAATACACATACCGTGGTAATCGGGCGAGTTTCTGCATTCAGATGCAACAGGAATTTCTCGAGTTCGTCAATTGTTTCGCGAGATGTGGGAGTTTGAAGTTAAGGAATGGTTGAGAAACCATCAAAATTTTTGCAAGTCTAATACTCGAAACCAATAACTACTGTGGCCTAGGGCAAAAATACACATACCATGGTAATCGGGCGAGTTTCTGCTATCAGATGCAACAGGAATTTCTCGAGTTCGTCAATCCTTTCGCGAGATACGGGAGTTTGAAGTTAAGGAATGGTTGAGGAACCATCAAAATTTTCGCAAGTCTGATACTCGAAACCAATATCTACAAAGGCCTAGGGGAAAAATACGCATACCTTTGTAATCGGGCGAGTTTCTACTTTCAGATGCAACAGGAATTTTTTGAGTTCGTCAATCCGTTCGCGAAATATCGGAGTTTGGAGTTAGGAGATGGTTAAGGAACCATCAAAATTTTCGCAAGTCTGATATTCGAAACCAATAACCACAAAGGCCTAGGGGAAAAATACACATACCTTTGTAATTGGGCGAGTTTCTACTTTCAAATGGAACAGGAATTTCACGAGTTCGTCAATCCTTTCGCGTAATATGGGAGTTTGAAGTTAAGGAATGGTTTAGAAACCATCAAAATTTTCGCTGGTCTGATACTCGAAACCAATAACTGGAATGACCTAGGGAAAAAGTACACACACCACTATAATCGGGCGAGTTTCTGCTTTCAGATGCAACTGGAATTTCTCCAGTTCGTCAATCCGTTCACGAGATATGGGAGTTTGAAGTTAAGGAATGGTTGAGAAACCATCAAAATTTTCGCAAGTCTGATACTCGATAACAATGACTGGAATGGCCTAGGGGAAGAGTAGACACAGCATTGTGATGGCGTGAGTTTCTACTTTCAGATGCAACAGGAATTTCTCGAGTTCGTCAACCCGTTCGCGAGATATGGGAGTTTGAAGTTAAGGAATGGTTTAGAAACCATCAAAATTTTCGCTGGTCTGATACTCGAAACCAATAACTGGAATGACCTAGGGAAAAAGTACACACACCACTATAATCGGGCGAGTTTCTGCTTTCAGATGCAACTGGAATTTCTCCAGTTCGTCAATCCGTTCACGAGATATGGGAGTTTGAAGTTAAGGAATGGTTGAGAAACCATCAATATTTTCGCAAGTCTGATACTCGAAACCAATAACTACAATTGCCTAGGGCAAAAATACACACACCATTGTAATCGGACGAGTTTCTGCTTTCAGAAGCAACAGGAATTTCTCGAGTTCGTCAATCCGTTCGCGAGATATGGGAGTTTGAAGTTACGGAATGGTTGAGAAACCATCAAAGTTTTAGTAAGTCTGATTCTCGAAACCAATAACTATTATGTCCTAGGGCAAAAGTCACGCACCATTGTAATCGGGCGAGTTTCTACTTTCAGATGCAACAGGAATTTCTCGAGTTCGTCAACCCGTTCGCGAGATATGGGAGTTTGAAGTTAAGGAATGGTTGAGAAACCATCAAAACTATCGCAAGTCTGATACTCGAAACCAATAACTTCTATTGCCTAGGGCAAAAATACACATACCGTTATATTCGGGCGAGTTTCTACTTTCAGATGCAACAGGAATTTCTCGAGTTCGTCATTCCGTCCGCGAGATATGGGAGTTTGAAGTTAAGGAATGGTTGAGAAACCCTCAAAATTTTCGCAAGTCTGATACTCGAAACCGATAAGTACTATTGCCGAGGGGAAAAATACACATACCGTTGTAATCGGGCGAGTTTCCACTTTCAGATGCAACATGAATTTCAAGAGTTCGTCAATCCGTTCTCGAGATATGGGAGTTTGAAGTTAAGGAATGGTTGAGAAACAGTCAAAATTTTCGCAGGTCTGATACTCGAAACCAATAACTGGAGTGGCCTAGGGGAAAAGTACACACCCCATTGTAATTGGGCGAGTTTCTACTTTCAGATGCAACAGGAATTTCTCGAGTTCGTCATTCCGTCCGCGAGATATGGGAGTTTGAAGTTAAGGAATGGTTGAGAAATCATCAAAATTTTTGCAAGTCTGATACTCGAAACCAATAACTACAATTGCCTAGGGCAAAAATACACATACCGTTGTAATCGGGCGAGTTTCTGGTTTCAGATGCAACAGGAATTTCTCGAGTTCGTCAATCCGTTCGCGAGATATGGGAGTTTGAAGTTAAGGAATGGTTGAGAAACCATCAAAATTTTCGCAAGTCTGATACTCGAAACCAATAACTGCTATGGCCTAGGGCAAAAATACACATACCATTGTAATCGGGCGAGATTATGCTTTTAGATGCAACTGGAATTTCACGAGTTGGTAATCCGTTCGCCAGATATGGGAGTTTGAAGTTAAGGAATGGTTGAGAAATCATCAAAATTTTCGCAAGTCTGATACTCGAAACCAATTACTACTATTGCCTAGGGCAAAAATACACATACCGTTGTAATCGGGCGATCTTCTACCATCAGATGCAACAGGAATTTCTCGAGTACGTCAATTCGTTCGCGAGATATGGGAGTTTGAAGTTAAGGAATGGTTGAGAAACCATCAAAATTTTCGCTGGTCTGATACTCGAAACCAATAACTGGAATGGCCTAGGGGAAAAATACACATACCGTGGTAATCGGGCGAGTTTCTGCATTCAGATGCAACAGGAATTTCTCGAGTTCGTCAATTGTTTCGCGAGATGTGGGAGTTTGAAGTTAAGGAATGGTTGAGAAACCATCAAAATTTTTGCAAGTCTGATACTCGAAACCAATAACTACTGTGGCCTAGGGCAAAAATACACATACCATGGTAATCGGGCGAGTTTCTGCTATCAGATGCAACAGGAATTTCTCGAGTTCGTCAATCCTTTCGCGAGATACGGGAGTTTGAAGTTAAGGAATGGTTGAGGAACCATCAAAATTTTCGCAAGTCTGATACTCGAAACCAATATCTACAAAGGCCTAGGGGAAAAATACGCATACCTTTGTAATCGGGCGAGTTTCTACTTTCAGATGCAACAGGAATTTTTTGAGTTCGTCAATCCGTTCGCGAAATATCGGAGTTTGGAGTTAGGAGATAGTTAAGGAACCATCAAAATTTTCGCAAGTCTGATATTCGAAACCAATAACCACAAAGGCCTAGGGGAAAAATACACATACCTTTGTAATTGGGCGAGTTTCTACTTTCAAATGCAACAGGAATTTCACGAGTTCGTCAATCCTTTCGCGTAATATGGGAGTTTGAAGTTAAGGAATGGTTGAGGGACCATCAAAATTTTCGCTGGTCTGATACTCGAAACCAATAACTGGAATGGCCTAGGGGAAAAATACACATACCGTGGTAATCGGGCGAGTTTCTGGTATCAGATGCAACAGGAATTTCTCGAGTTCGTCAATCCTTTCGCGAGATACGGGAGTTTGAAGTTAAGGAATGGTTGAGGAACCATCAAAATTTTCGCAAGTCTGATACTCGAAACCAATATCTACAAAGGCCTAGGGGAAAAATACGCATACCTTTGTAATCGGGCGAGTTTCTACTTTCAGATGCAACAGGAATTTTTTGAGTTCGTCAATCCGTTCGCGAAATATCGGAGTTTGGAGTTAGGAGATGGTTAAGGAACCATCAAAATTTTCGCAAGTCTGATATTCGAAACCAATAACCACAAAGGCCTAGGGGAAAAATACACATACCTTTGTAATTGGGCGAGTTTCTACTTTCAAATGGAACAGGAATTTCACGAGTTCGTCAATCCTTTCGCGTAATATGGGAGTTTGAAGTTAAGGAATGGTTGAGGGACCATCAAAATTTTCGCATGTCTGATACTCGAAACCAATAACTACTATTGCCTTGGGCAAAAATACACATACCGTTGTAATCGATCGAGCTTCTTATTTCAGATGCAACAGGAATTTCTCGAGTTCGTCTATCCGTTCGAGAGATATGGGAGTTTGAAGTTAAGGAATGGTTGAGAAACCATCAAAATTTTCGCAAGTCTGATACTCGATAACAATGACTGGAATGGCCTAGGGGAAGAGTAGACACAGCATTGTGATGGCGTGAGTTTCTACTTTCAGATGCAACAGGAATTTCTCGAGTTCGTCAACCCGTTCGCGAGATATGGGAGTTTGAATTTAAAGAATGGTTGAGAATCCATCTAAATTTTCGTAAGTCTGTTACGCGAAACCAATAACTACAAAGGACTAGGGGAAAAATACACATACCTTTGTAATCGGGCGAGTTTCTACTTTCAGATGCAACAGGAATTTCTCGAGTTCGTCTATCCGTTCGCGAGATATGGGAGTTCGAAGTTACGGAATGCTTGAGAAACCATCAAAATTTTTGCAAGTCTGATACTCGAAACCAATAACTACAATGGCCTAGGGGAAAAATACACATACTGTTGTAATCGGGAGTGTTTCTGCTTTCAGATGCAACAGAAATTTTTCGGATTCGTGAATCCGTTCGCGAAATATCGGAGTTTGGAGTTAAGAGATTGTTGTGAAACCATCAAAATTTTCGCAAGTCTGATACTCGAAACCAATAACTACAATGGCCTAGGGGAAAAGTACACACACCATTGTAATCGGGCGAGTTTCTACTTTCAGATGCAACCGGAATTTCTCGAGTTCGTCAATCCGTTCGCGAGATATGGGAGTTTGAAGTTAAGGAATGGTTGAGAAACCATCACAATTTTCGCAATTCTGATACTCAAAACAAATAACTACAATGGCCTAGGGTAAAAATACACATAGCGTAGTAATCGGGAGAGTTTCTGCTTTCAGATGCAACAGAAATTTTTCGGATTCGGCAATCCGTTCGCGAAGTATTGCAGCTTGAAGTTAAGGAATGGTTGAGAAACCATCAAAATTTTCGCAATTCTGATGCTAGAAACGAAAAACTGGAATGGCCTAGGGGAAAAGTACACACACCATTGTAATGGGGCGAGTTTCTACTTTCAGATGCAACAGGAATTTCTCGAGTTCGTCAATCCGTTCGCGAGATATGGGAGTTTGAAGTTACGGAATGGTTGAGAAACCATCAAAATTTTTGCAAGTCTGATACTCGAAACCAATAATTACTGTGGCCTAGGGCAAAAATACACATACCATGGTAATCGGGCGAGTTTCTGCTTTCAGATGCAACAGGAATTTCTCGAGTTCGTCAACCCTTTCGCGAGATATGGGAGTTTGAAGTTAAGGAATGGTTGAGGAACCATCAAAATATTCGCAAGTCTGATACTCTAAACCAATAACTACAAAGGCCTAGGGGGAAAATACGCATACCTTTGTAATCGGGCGAGTTTCTACTTTCAGATGCAACAGGAATTTCTCGATTTCCTCAGTCCGTTCGCGAGATATGGGAGTTTGAAGTTAAGGAATGCTTGAGAAACCATCAAAATTTTCGCAAGTATGATACGCGAAACCAATAACTACAAAGGACTAGGGGAAAAATACACATACCTTTGTAATCGGGCGCGTTTCTACTTTCAGATGCAACTGGAATTTCTCCAGCTCGTCAATCCGTTCGCGAGATATGGGAGTTTGAATTTAAGGAATGGTTGAGAATCCATCTAAATTTTCGCAAGTCTGATACTCGAAACCAATAACTACAATGACCTAGGGGAAAAATACACATACCGTTGTAATCGGGCGAGTTTCTACTTTCAGATGCAACCGGAATTTCTCGAGTTCGTCAATCCGTTCGCGAGATATGGGAGCTTGAAGTTAAGGAATGGTTGAGAAACCATCAAAATTTAGCAAGTCTGATACTCGAAACTTATGACTACTATGGCCTAGGCCTAAAATACACACACAGTTGTAATCGGGTGAGTTCCTGCTGTCAGTTGCAACAGGAATTTCTCGAGTTCGTCAATCCGTTCGCGAGATATGGGAGTTTGAAGTTATAGAATGGCTGAGAAACCATTAAAATTTTCGCAAGTCTGACAGTCGAAACCAATAACTGCAAAGGCCTAGGGGAAAAATACACATACCTTTGCAATCGGGCGAGTTTCTACTTTCAGATGCAACAGGAATTTCACGAGTTCGTCAATCCTTTCGCGTAATATGGGAGTTTGAAGTTAAGGAATGGTTGAGGAACCATCAAAATTTTCGCATGTCTGATACTCGAAACCAATAACTGCTATGGCCTAGGGCAAAAATACAAATACCATTGAAATCGGTCGAGATTATGCTTTCAGATGCAGTAGGAATTTCTCGAGTTCGTCAACCCTTTCGCGAGATATGGGAGTTTGAAGTTAAGGAATGGTTGAGGAACAATCAAAATATTCGCAAGTCTGATACTCGAAACCAATAACTACAAAGGCCTAGGGGGAAAATACGCATACCTTTGTAATCGGGCGAGTTTCTACTTTCAGATGCAGCAGGAATTTCTCGAGTTCGACAATCCGTTCGCGAGATATGGGAGTTTGAAGTTAAGGAATGCTTGAGAAACCATCATAATTTTCGCAAGTCTGTTACACGAAACCAATAACTATTATACAAAGGACTAGGGGATAAATACACATACCTTTGTAATCGGGCGGGTTTCTACTTTCAGATGCAACAGGTATTTCTCGAGTTCGTCAATCCGTTCGCGAAATATCGGAGTTTGGAGTTCAAAATGGTTGAGAAACCATCAAAATTTTCGCAAGTCTGATACTCGAAACCAATAACTGGAATGGCCTAGTGGAAAAGTACACAGCCCACTGTAATCGGGTGAGTTTCGAATTTCAGATGCAACAGGAATTTCTCGAGTTCGTCAATCCGTTCGAGAGATATGGGAGCTTGAAGTTAAGGAATGGTTGAGAAACCATCAAAATTTTCCCAATTCTGATACTCGAAACAAATAACTATAACGGCCTAGGGGAAAAATACACATACCGTTGTAATCGGGCGAGTTTCTGCTTTCAGATGCAACGGGAATTTCTCGAGCTCGTCAATCCGTTCGCGAGATATGGGAGTTTGAAGTTATGGAATGGCTGAGAAACCATTAAAACTTTCGCAAGTCTGATAGTCGAAACCAATAACTACAAAGGCCTAGGAGAAAAATACACATACCTTTGCAATCGGGCGAGTTTCTACTTTCAGATGCAACAGGAATTTCACGAGTTCGTCAATCCTTTCGCGTAATATGGGAGTTTGAAGTTAAGGAATGGTTGAGAAACCATCAAAATTTAGCAAGTCTGATACTCGAAACCTATGACTACTATGGCCTAGGCCTAAAATACACACACAGTTGTAATCGGGTGAGTTCCTGCTGTCAGATGCAACAGGAATTGCTCGAGCTCGTCAATCCGTTCGCGAGATATGGGAGTTTGAAGTTAAGGAATGGCTGAGAAACCATTAAAATTTCGTAAGTCTGATACTCGAAACCAATAACTACAATGGCCTAGGGCAAAAGTACAGACACCATTGTAATCGGGCGAGTTTCTACTTTCAGATGCAACCGGAATTTCTCGAGTTCGTCAATACGTTCGCGAGATATGGGAGCTTGAAGTTAAGGAATGGTTGAGAAACCATCAAAATTTAGCAAGTCTGATACTCGAAACCTATGACTACCATGGCCTAGGCCTAAAATACACACACAGTTGTAATCGGGTGAGTTCCTGCTGTCAGATGCAACAGGAATTTCTCGAGCTCGTCAATCCGTTCGCGAGATATGGGAGTTTGAAGTTAAGGAACGGTTGAGAAACCATCAACATTTTCGCAAGTCTGATGCTAGAAACGAATAACTGGAATGGCCTAGGGGAAAAGTACAGAGACCATTGTATTCGGGCGAGTTTCTACTTTCAGATGTAACAGAAATTTTTCGGATTCGCCAATCCGTTCGCGAAATATCGGAGTTTGGACTTAAGAGATGGTTGAGAAACAATCAAAAGTTTCGCAATTCTGATGCTATGAACGAATAACTGGAATGGCCTAGGGGAAAAGTACACATACCATTGTAATCAGGCGAATTTCTACTTTCTGATGCAAAATTAATTTCTCGAATTCGTCAATCCGTTCGCGAGATATGGGAGTTTGACGTTAAGGAATGGTTGAGAAACCATCAAAATTTTCGCAAGTCTGATGCTAGAAACGAATAACTGGAATGGCCTAGGGGAAAAGTACAGACACCATTGTAATCGGGCGAGTTACTACTTTCAGATGCAACCGGAATGTCTCCAGTTCGTCAATCCGTTCGCGAGATATGGGAGTTTGAAGTAAAGGAATGGTTGAGAAACCATCAAAATTTTCGCAAGTCTGATACTCGAAACCAATAACTACATTGGCCTAGGGGAAAAATACACATACCGTTGTAATCGGGCGAGTTTCTACTTTCAGATGCAACAGAAATTTTTCAGATACATAAATCCGTTCGCGAGATATGGGAGTTTGAAGTTATGGAATGGTTGACAAACAATCAAAATTTTCGCAAGTCTGATACTAGAAATCAAAAACTGGAATGGCCTGGGGGAAAAGTAGACACACCATTGTAGTCGGGCGCGTTTCTAGTTTCAGATGCAGCTGGAATTTCTCGATTTCCTCAATCCGTTCGCGAGATATAGGAGCTTGAAGTGAAGGAGCGGTTGAGAAACCATCATAGTTTCGCAAGTCTGATACTCGAAACCAATAACTACAATGGCCTAGGGGAAAAATACATATACCGTTGTAATCGGGAGTGTTTCTACTTTCAGATGCAACAGATACTTTTCGGATTCGTCAATCCGTCCGCGAAGTGTCGGAGTTTGGAATTAAGAGATGGTTCTGAAACAATCAAAATTTTCGCAATTATGATGCCAGAAACGAATAACTGGAATGGACTAGGGTAAAGTACACATACCATTGTAATCGGGCGAGTTTCTACTTTCAGATGCAACCGGAATTTCTCGAGTTCGTCAATCCGTTCGCGAGATATGGGAGTTTGAAGTTAAGGAATGGTTGAGAGACCGTCAATGTTTTCGCAAGTCTGATGCTAGAAACGAATAACTGGAATGGCCTAGGGGAAAAGTACAGAAACCATTGTAATCGGGCGAGTTTCTACTTTCAGATGCAACCGGAATGTCTCCAGTTCGTCAATCCGTTCGCGAGATATGAGAGTTTGAAGTAAAGGAATGGTTGAGAATCCATCAAAATTTTCGCAAGTCTGATACTCGAAACCGATAACTTCTATTGCCTAGGGCAAAAAATTTACGGTTTTATTCGGGCGAGTTTCTACTTTCAGATGCAACAGGAATTTCTCGAGTTCGTCAATCCGTTCGCGAGATATGGGAGTTTGATGTTAAGGAATGCTTGAGAAACCATAAAAATTTTCGCAAGTATGATACGCGAAACCAATAACTACAAAGGACTAGGAGAAAAATACACATACCTTTGTGATCGGGCGCGTTTCTACTTTCAGATGCAACTGGAATTTCTCCAGTTCGTCAATCCGTTCGCGAGATATGGGAGTTTGAAGTTACGGAATGGTTGAGAAACCATCAAAATTTTCGCAAGTCTGATACTCGAAACCGATAACTTCTATTGCCTAGGGCAAAAAATTTACGGTTTTATTCGGGCGAGTTTCTACTTTCAGATGCAACAGGAATTTCTCGAGTTCGTCAATCCGTTCGCGAGATATGGGAGTTTGATGTTAAGGAATGGTTGAGAAACCATCACAATTTTCGCAAGTCTGATACTCGAAACCAATAACTGCTACGGCCTAGGGCAAAAATACACATACCATTGTAATCGGGCGAGATTATGCTTTCAGATGCAACTGGAATTTCTCGAGTTCGTCAATCCGATCGCGAGATATGGGAGTTTGAAGTTAAGAGATGGTTGAGAAAACATCAAAATTTTCGCAATTCTGATGCTAGAAACAAATAACTATAACGGCCTAGGGGAAAAATACACATACCGTTGTAACCGGGAGAGTTTCTGCTTTCAGATGCAACAGGAATTTCTCGAGTTCGTCAATCTGTTCACGAGATATGGGAGCTTGAAGTTAAGGAATGGTTGAGAAACCATCAAAATTTAGCAAGTCTGATACTCGAAACCTATGACTACTATGGCCTAGGCCTAAAATACACACACAGTTGTAATCGGGTGAGTTCCTGCTGTCAGATGCAACAGGAATTTCTCGAGCCCGTCAATCCGTTCTTGAGATATGGGAGTTTGAAGTTAAGGAATGGCTGAGAAACCATTAAAATTTCGTAATTCTGATACTCGAAACCAATAACTACAATGGCCTAGGGGAAAAGTACAGACACCATTGTAATCGGGCGAGTTTCTACTTTCAGATGCAACCGAAATTTCTCGAGTTCGTCAATCCTTTCGCGTAATATGGGAGTTTGAAGTTAAGGAATGGTTGAGAAACCATCAAAATTTAGCAAGTCTGATACTCGAAACCTATGACTACTATGGCCTAGGGGAAAAGTACACAGCCCACTGTAATCGGGCGAGTTTCTACTTTCAGATGCAACAGGAATTTCTCGAGCTCGTCAATCCGTTCGCGAGATATGGGAGTTTGAAGTTAAGGAATGGTTGAGGAACAATCAAAATATTCGCAAGTCTGATACTCGAAACCAATAACTACAAAGGCCTAGGGGGAAAATACGCATACCTTTGTAATCGGGCGAGTTTCTACTTTCAGATGCAGCAGGAATTTCTCGAGTTCGACAATCCGTTCGCGAGATATGGGAGTTTGAAGTTAAGGAATGCTTGAGAAACCATCATAATTTTCGCAAGTCTGTTACACGAAACCAATAACTATTATACAAAGGACTAGGGGATAAATACACATACCTTTGTAATCGGGCGGGTTTCTACTTTCAGATGCAACAGGAATTTCTCGAGTTCGTCAATCCGTTCGCGAAATATCGGAGTTTGGAGTTCAGAATGGTTGAGAAACCATCAAAATTTTCGCAAGTCTGATACTCGAAACCAATAACTGGAATGGCCTAGTGGAAAAGTACACAGCCCACTGTAATCGGGTGAGTTTCGAATTTCAGATGCAACAGGAATTTCTCGAGTTCGTCAATCCGTTCGAGAGATATGGGAGCTTGAAGTTAAGGAATGGTTGAGAAACCATCAAAATTTTCCCAATTCTGATACTCGAAACAAATAACTATAACGGCCTAGGGGAAAAATACACATACCGTTGTAATCGGGCGAGTTTCTGCTTTCAGATGCAACGGGAATTTCTCGAGCTCGTCAATCCGTTCGCGAGATATGGGAGTTTGAAGTTATGGAATGGCTGAGAAACCATTAAAACTTTCGCAAGTCTGATAGTCGAAACCAATAACTACAAAGGCCTAGGAGAAAAATACACATACCTTTGCAATCGGGCGGGTTTCTACTTTCAGATGCAACAGGAATTTCACGAGTTCGTCAATCCTTTCGCGTAATATGGGAGTTTGAAGTTAAGGAATGGTTGAGAAACCATCAAAATTTAGCAAGTCTGATACTCGAAACCTATGACTACTATGGCCTAGGCCTAAAATACACACACAGTTGTAATCGGGTGAGTTCCTGCTGTCAGATGCAACAGGAATTTCTCGAGCTCGTCAATCCGTTCGCGAGATATGGGAGTTTGAAGTTAAGGAATGGCTGAGAAACCATTAAAATTTCGTAAGTCTGATACTCGAAACCAATAACTACAATGGCCTAGGGCAAAAGTACAGACACCATTGTAATCGGGCGAGTTTCTACTTTCAGATGCAACCGGAATTTCTCGAGTTCGTCAATACGTTCGCGAGATATGGGAGCTTGAAGTTAAGGAATGGTTGAGAAACCATCAAAATTTAGCAAGTCTGATACTCGAAACCTATGACTACCATGGCCTAGGCCTAAAATACACACACAGTTGTAATCGGGTGAGTTCCTGCTGTCAGATGCAACAGGAATTTCTCGAGCTCGTCAATCCGTTCGCGAGATATGGGAGTTTGAAGTTAAGGAACGGTTGAGAAACCATCAACATTTTCGCAAGTCTGATGCTAGAAACGAATAACTGGAATGGCCTAGGGGAAAAGTACAGAGACCATTGTATTCGGGCGAGTTTCTACTTTCAGATGTAACAGAAATTTTTCGGATTCGCCAATCCGTTCGCGAAATATCGGAGTTTGGACTTAAGAGATGGTTGAGAAACAATCAAAAGTTTCGCAATTCTGATGCTATGAACGAATAACTGGAATGGCCTAGGGGAAAAGTACACATACCATTGTAATCAGGCGAATTTCTACTTTCTGATGCAAAATTAATTTCTCGAATTCGTCAATCCGTTCGCGAGATATGGGAGTTTGACGTTAAGGAATGGTTGAGAAACCATCAAAATTTTCGCAAGTCTGATGCTAGAAACGAATAACTGGAATGGCCTAGGGGAAAAGTACAGACACCATTGTAATCGGGCGAGTTACTACTTTCAGATGCAACCGGAATGTCTCCAGTTCGTCAATCCGTTCGCGAGATATGGGAGTTTGAAGTAAAGGAATGGTTGAGAAACCATCAAAATTTTCGCAAGTCTGATACTCGAAACCAATAACTACATTGGCCTAGGGGAAAAATACACATACCGTTGTAATCGGGCGAGTTTCTACTTTCAGATGCAACAGAAATTTTTCAGATACATAAATCCGTTCGCGAGATATGGGAGTTTGAAGTTATGGAATGGTTGACAAACAATCAAAATTTTCGCAAGTCTGATACTAGAAATCAAAAACTGGAATGGCCTGGGGCAAAAGTAGACACACCATTGTAGTCGGGCGCGTTTCTAGTTTCAGATGCAGCTGGAATTTCTCGATTTCATCAATCCGTTCGCGAGATATAGGAGCTTGAAGTGAAGGAGCGGTTGAGAAACCATCATAGTTTCGCAAGTCTGATACTCGAAACCAATAACTACAATGGCCTAGGGGAAAAATACATATACCGTTGTAATCGGGAGTGTTTCTACTTTCAGATGCAACAGATACTTTTCGGATTCGTCAATCCGTCCGCGAAGTGTCGGAGTTTGGAATTAAGAGATGGTTCTGAAACAATCAAAATTTTCGCAATTATGATGCCAGAAACGAATAACTGGAATGGACTAGGGTAAAGTACACATACCATTGTAATCGGGCGAGTTTCTACTTTCAGATGCAACCGGAATTTCTCGAGTTCGTCAATCCGTTCGCGAGATATGGGAGTTTGAAGTTAAGGAATGGTTGAGAAACCATCAAAATTTTCGCAAGTCTGATACTCGAAACCAATAACTGGAATGGCCTAGGGGAAAAGTACACACACCATTGTAATCGGGCAAGTTTCTACTTTCAGATGCAACAGGAATTTCTCGAGTTCGTCAATCCGTTCGCGAGATATGGGAGTTTGAAGTTAAGGAATGGTTGAGAGACCGTCAATGTTTTCGCAAGTCTGATGCTAGAAACGAATAACTGGAATGGCCTAGGGGAAAAGTACAGAAACCATTGTGATCGGGCGAGTTTCTACTTTCAGATGCAACCGGAATGTCTCCAGTTCGTCAATCCGTTCGCGAGATATGAGAGTTTGAAGTAAAGGAATGGTTGAGAATCCATCAAAATTTTCGCAAGTATGATACTCGAAACCAATAACTACAATGACCTAGGGGAAAGATACACATACCGTTGTAATCGGGAGAGTTTCTACTTTCAGATGCAACAGAAATTTTTCGGTTTTGTCAAACCGTTCGCGAGATATGGGAGTTTGAAGTAAAGGAATGCTTGAGAAACCATAAAAATTTTCGCAAGTATGATACGCGAAACCAATAACTACAAAGGACTAGGAGAAAAATACACATACCTTTGTGATCGGGCGCGTTTCTACTTTCAGATGCAACTGGAATTTCTCCAGTTCGTCAATCCGTTCGCGAGATATGGGAGTTTGAAGTTACGGAATGGTTGAGAAACCATCAAAATTTTCGCAAGTCTGATACTCGAAACCGATAACTTCTATTGCCTAGGGCAAAAAATTTACGGTTTTATTCGGGCGAGTTTCTACTTTCAGATGCAACAGGAATTTCTCGAGTTCGTCAATCCGTTCGCGAGATATGGGAGTTTGAAGGAAAGGAATGGTTGAGAAACCATCAAAATTTTCGCAAGTCTGATACTCGAAACCAATAACTGGAATGGCCTAGGGGAAAAGTACACAGCCCACTGTAATCGGGCGAGTTTCTACTTTCAGATGCAACAGGAATTTCTCGAGTTCGTCAATTCGCTCGCGAGATATGGGAGTTTGAAGTTAAGGAATGGTTGAGAAACCATCAAAATTTTCGCAAGTCTGATACTCGAAACCAATAACTGGAATGGCCTAGGGGAAAAGTACACAGCCCACTGTAATCGGGCGAGTTTCTACTTTCAGATGCAACAGGAATTTCTCGAGTTCGTCAATCCGATCGCGAGATATGGGAGTTTGAAGTTAAGAGATGGTTGAGAAAACATCAAAATTTTCGCAATTCTGATGCTAGAAACAAATAACTATAACGGCCTAGGGGAAAAATACACATACCGTTGTAACCGGGAGAGTTTCTGCTTTCAGATGCAACAGGAATTTCTCGAGTTCGTCAATCTGTTCACGAGATATGGGAGCTTGAAGTTAAGGAATGGTTGAGAAACCATCAAAATTTAGCAAGTCTGATACTCGAAACCTATGACTACTATGGCCTAGGCCTAAAATACACACACAGTTGTAATCGGGTGAGTTCCTGCTGTCAGATGCAACAGGAATTTCTCGAGCCCGTCAATCCGTTCGCGAGATATGGGAGTTTGAAGTAAAGGAATGGCTGAGAAACCATTAAAATTTCGTAATTCTGATACTCGAAACCAATAACTACAATGGCCTAGGGGAAAAGTACAGACACCATTGTAATCGGGCGAGTTTCTACTTTCAGATGCAACCGAAATTTCTCGAGTTCGTCAATCCGTTCGCGAGATATGGGAGTTTGAAGTTAAGGAATGGTTGAGAAATCATCTAAATTTTTGCAAGTCTGATACTCGAAACAAATAACTATAACGGCCTAGGGGAAAAATACACATACCGTTGTAACCGGGAGAGTTTCTGCTTTCAGATGCAACAGGAATTTCTCGAGTTCGTCAATCTGTTCGCGAGATATGGGAGCTTGAAGTTAAGGAATGGTTGAGAAACCATCAAAATTTACCAAGTCTGATACTCGAAACCTATGACTACTATGGCCTAGGCCTAAAATACACACACAGTTGTAATCGGGTGGGTTCCTGCTGTCAGATGCAACAGGAATTTCTCGAGCTCGTCAATCCGTTCGCGAGATATGGGAGTTTGAAGTTAAGGAACGGTTGAGAAACCATCAACATTTTCGCAAGTCTGATGCTAGAAACGAATAACTGGAATGGACTAGGGTAAAGTACACATACCATTGTAATCGGGCGAGTTTCTACTTTCAGATGCAACGGGAATTTCTCGAGTTCGTCAATCCGTTCGCGAGATATGAGAGTTTGAAGTAAAGCAATGGTTGAGAAACCATCAAAATTTTCGCAAGTATGATACTCGAAACCAATAACTACAATGGCCTAGGGGAAAAGTACACATACCATTGTAATCGGGTGAGTTTCTACTTTCAGATGCACCGGGAATTTCTCGAGTTCGTCAATCCGATCGCGAGATATGGGAGTTTGAAGATAAGGAATGGTTGAGAAACCATCAAAATTTTCGCAAGTCTGATACTAGAAAACTATAACGGGAATTGCCTCGGGGAAAAGTACACACACCATTGTAATCGGGCGAGTTTCTGCTTTCAGATGCAACAGGAATTTCTCGAGTTCGTCAATCCTTTCGCGAGATATGGGAGTTTGAAGTTAAGGAATGGTTGAGGAACCATCATAGTTTCGCGAGTCTGATACTCGAAACCAATAACTACAATGGCCTAGGGGAAAAATACCCACAACCATTGTAATCGGGCAAGTTTCTAATTTCAGATGCAACAGGAATTTCTCGAGTTCGTCAATCCATTCGCGAGATATGGGAGTTTGAAGTTAAGTAATGGTTGAGAAACCATCAATGTTTTCGCAAGTCTGATACTCGAAACCAATAACTACTATGGTCTAGAGCAAAGATACACATACCGTTGTAATCGGGAGAGTTTCTACTTTCAGATGAAACCGAAATTTTTAGGATTCGTCAATCCGTTCGCGAAATATCGGAGGTTGGAATTCAGAATGGCTGAGAAACCATCAAAATTTTCGCAAGTCTGATACTCGAAACCAATAACTGGAATGGCCTAGGGGAAAAGTACACACACCATTGTAATCGGCCAAGTTTCTACTTTCAGATGCAACAGTAATTTCTCGAGTTCGTCAATCCGTTCGCGAGATATGGGAGTTTGAAGTTAAGGAATGGTTGAGAAACCATCAATGTCTTCGCAAGTCTGATACTCGAAACCAATAACTACTATGGTCTAGAGCAAAAATACACATACCGTTGTAATCGGGCGAGTTTGAACTTTCAGATGCAACAGGAATTTCTCGAGTTCTTCAACCGGTTCGCGAGATATGGGAGTTTGAAGTTATGGAATGGTTGGGAAACAATCAAAAATTTCGCAATTCTGATACACGAAACCAATAACTACAATGGCCTAGGGGAAAAATACACACACCATTGTAATCGGGCCAGTTTCGACTTTCAGATTCAACAGGAATTCCTCGAGTTCGTCAATCCGTTCGCGAGATATGGGAGTTCGAAGTTAAGGAATGGTTGAGAAACCATCAAAATTTTCGCAAGTCTGATACTCGAAACCAATAACTATTATGGCCTCGGGGAAAAGTACACACACCAATGTAATCGGTCGAGTTTCTACTTCCAGATGCGTCAGGAATTTCTCAAGTTCGTCAATCCGTTCGCGAAATATCGGAGTTTAGAGTTAAGAGATGGTTGAGAAACCATCAAAATTTTCGCAAGTCTGATACTCGAAACCAATAACTATTATGGCCTCGGGGAAAAGTACACACACCATTGTAATCGGTCGAGTTTCTACTTCCAGATGCGTCAGGAATTTCTCAAGTTCGTCAATCCGTTCGCGAAATATCGGAGTTTAGAGTTAAGAGATGGTTGAGAAACCATCAAAATTTTCGCAAGTCTGATACTCGAAACCAGTAACTATAATGGCTTAGGGGAAAACTACACATACCATTGTAATCGGGCGAGTTTCAACTTTCAGATGCAACAGGAATTTCTGATGTTCGTCAATCCGTTCGCGAGATATGGGAGTTCGAAGTTAAGGAATGGTTGAGAAACCATCAAAATTTTCGCAAGTCTGATACTCGAAACCAATAACTATTATGGCCTTGGGGAAAAGTACACACACCATTGTAATCGGTCGAGTTTCTACTTCCAGATGCGTCAGGAATTTCTCAAGTTCGTCAATCCGTTCGCGAGATATGGGAGTTTGAAGTTAAGGAATGCTTGAGAAACCATCAAAATTTTCGCAAATCTGATACTCGAAACCAATAACTACAAAGCCCTAGGGGAAAAATACACATACCATTGTAATCGGGCGAGTTTATACTATCACATGCAACAGGAATTTCTCGAGCTCGTCAATCCGTTCGCTAGATATGGGAGTTTGAAGTTAAGGAATGCTTGAGAAACCATAAAAATTTTCGCAAGTCTGACACTCGAAACCAATAACTACAGTGACCTAGGGGAAAAATACACACACCATTGTAATCGGGCGCGTCTCTACTTTCAGATGCAACAGGAATTTCTCGAGTTCGTCAACCGTTAACGAGATATGGGAGTTTGAAGTTAAGGAATGGTTTAGAAACCAACAAAATTTTCGCAAGTCTGATACTCGAAACCAATAACTACCACGGCCTAGGTCAAAAATACACATACCATTGTAATCGGACGAGTTTCTGTTTCAGATGCAACAGGAATTTCTCGAGTTCGTCAATCCGTTCGCGAGATATGGGAGTTTGAAGTTAAGGAATGGTTGAGAAACCATCAAAATTTTCGCAATTCTGATGCTAGAAACGAATAACTGGAATGACCTAGGGAAAAAATACACACACCATTGTAATCGGTCGACTTTCTACTTTCAGATGCAACTGGAATTTCTCGAGCTCGTCAATCCGTTCGCGAGATATGGGAGTTTGAAGTTAAGGAATGCTTGAGAAACGATCAAAATTTTCGCAAGTCTGATACTCGAAACCAATAACTACAAAGGCCTAGGGGAAAAATACACATACCTTTGTAATCGGTCGAGTTTCTACTTTCGGATGCAATAGGAATTTCTCGAGCTCGTCAATCCGTTCGCGAGATATGGGAGTTTGAAGTTAAGGAATGGTTGACAAACCATCAAAATTTTCGCAAGTCTGATTCTCGAAACCAATAACTACAAAGGCCTAGGGGAAAAATACACATACCTTTGTAATCGGGAGAGTTTCTACTTTCAGATGCAACAGAATTTTTTCGGATTAGTCAATCCGTTCGTGAGATATGGGAGTTTGAAGTTAAGGAGTGGTTGAGAAACCAACTAAATTTTCTCAAGTCTGATACTCGAAACCAATAACTGGAACGGCCTAGGGGGAAATTACACACACCATTGTAATCGGGCAAGTTTCTACTTTCAGAGGCGACAGGAATTTCTCGAGCTCGTCAATCCGTTCGCGAGATATGGGAGTTTGAAGTTAAGGAATGGTTGAGAAACCATCAAAATTTTCGCAAGTCTGATACTCGAAACCAATAACTGGAACGGCCTAGGGGAAAATTACACACACCATTGTAATCGGGCAAGTTTCTACTTTCAGAGGCGACAGGAACTTCTCGAGTTCGCCAATCCGTTGGCGAGGTATCGGCGTTTGAAGTTAAGGAATGCTTGAGAAACCATCAAAATTTTCGCAAGTCTGATACTAGAAACCAATAACTACTATGGCCCAGGGCAGAAATACACATACCGTTGTAATCGGACGAGTTTGTACTTTCAGATGCAACAGGAATTACTCGAGCTCGTCAATCCGTTCGCGAGATATGGGAGTTTGAAGTTAAGGAATGGTTGAGAAACCATCAAAATTTTCGCAATTCTGATGCTAGAAACGTATAACTGGAATGACCTAGGGAAAAAGTACACACACCATTGTAATCGGTCGACTTTCTACTTTCAGATGCAACAGGAATTTCTCGAGCTCGTCAATCCGTTCGCGAGATATGGGAGTTTGAAGTTAAGGAATGGTTGAGAAACCACCAAAATTTTCGCAAGTGTGATACTCGAAACCAATAACTGGAATGGCCTAGGGGAAAAGTACACACACCATTGTAATGGGGCGAGTTTCTACTTTCAGATGCAACAGGAATTCCTCGAGTTTGTCAATCCGTTCGCGAGATCTGGGAGTTACAAGTTAAGGAATGGATGAGAAACCACCAAAATTTTCGCAATTCTGATACTCGAAACCAATAACTACAAAGGCCTAGGAGAGAAATACACATAGCTTTGTAATCGGGCGAGTTTCCACTTCCAGATGCAACCGGAAGTTCTCGAGTTCGTCAATCCGTTCGCGAGATATGGGAGTTTGAAGTTAAGGAATGGTTGAGAAACCATCAAAATTTTCGCATGTCTGATACTCGAAACCAATAACTACAGAGGCCTAGGAGAGAAATACACATAGCTTTGTAATCGGGCGAGTTTCCACTTCCAGATGCAACCGGAAGTTCTCGAGTTCGTCAATCCGTTCGCGAGATATGGGAGTTTGAAGTTAAGGAGTGGTTGAGGAACCATCAGAATTTTCGCAAGTCTGATATTCGAGACCAATGACTACTATGGCCTAGGGCAAAAATACACATACCGTTGTAATCGGGCGAGTTTCTGCTTTCAGATGCAACAGGAATTTCTCGAGTTCGTCAATCCGTTTGCGGGATATGGGAGTTTGATATTAAGGAATGGTTGAGAAACCATCAAAATTTTCGCAAGTCTGATACTCGAAACCAATAACTGGAATGACCTAGGGGAAAAGTACACACACCATTGTAATCGGGCGAGTTTCCACTTTCAGATGCAACAGGTATTTCTCGAGTTCGTCAATACGTTCGAGAGATATGGGAGTTTGAAGTTAAGGAATGGTTGAGAAACCATCAAAATAATCGCAAGTCTGGTACTCGAAACCAATAACTGGAAAGGCCTAGGGGAAAAGTACACACACCATTGTTATCGGGCGAGTTTCCACTTTCAAATGCAACAGGAACCTCTCGAGTTCGCCAATCCGTTCGCGAGGTATGGGAGTTTGCAGTTAAGGAATCGTTGAGAAACCATCAAAATTTTCGCAAGTCTGATACTCGGAAGCAATAACTACAGGGGCCTAGGGGAAAAATACACATAGCTTTGTAATCGGGCGACTTTCTACTTTCAGATGCAACAGGAATTTCTCGAGTTCGTCAATCCGTTCGCGAGATATGGGAGTTTGAAGTTAAGGAATGGTTGAGAAACCAACAAAATTTTCGCTGGTCTGATACTCGAAACCAATAACTGGAATGGCCTAGGGGAAAAGTACACACTCCATTGTAATCGGGCGAGTTTCTACTTTCAGATGCAACAGGAATTTCTCGAGTTCGTCATTCCATTCGCGAGATATGGGAGTTTGAAGTTACGGAATGACTGAGAAACCATCAAAATTTTCGCTGGTCTGATACTTGAAACCTATAACTGGAATGGCCTAGGGGAAAAGTACACACACCATTGTAATCGGGCGAGTTTCTACTTTCAGATGCAACAGGAATATCTCGAGTTCGTCAATCCGTTCGCGAGATATGGGAGTTTGAAGTTAAGGAATGGTTGAGAATCCATCAAAATTTTCGCAAGTCTGATACTCGAAACCAATAACTACAATGGCCTAGGGGAAAAGTACACACACCGTTGTAATGGGGCGAGTTTCTACTTTCAGATGCAACAGGAATTTCTCGAGTTTGTCAATCCGTTCGCGAGATCTGGGAGTTACAAGTTAAGGAATGGATGAGAAACCACCAAAATTTTCGCAATTCTGATACTCGAAACCAATAACTGGAATGGCCAAGGGGAAAAGAACACACACCGTTGTAATCGGGCGAGTTTCTACTTTCAGATGCAATAGGAAATTCTCGAGTTCGTCAATCCGTTCGAGAGATATGGGAGTTTGAAGTTAATGAATGGTTGAGAAACCATCAAAATTTGCGCAAGTCTGATACTCGAAACCAATAAATACTATGGCCTAGGGCAAAAATACACATACCGTTGTAATCGGGAGAGTTTCTACTTTCAGATGCAACAGAAATTTTTCGCATTCGTCGATCCGTTCGCGAGATATGGTGGTTTGAAGTTAAGGAGTGGTTGAGAAACCATCAAAATTTTCGCATGTCTGATACTCGAAACCAATAACTACAAAGGCCTAGGAGAGAAATACACATAGCTTTGTAATCGGGCGAGTTTCCACTTCCAGATGCAACCGGAAGTTCTCGAGTTCGTCATTCCGTTCGCGAGATATGGGAGTTTGAAGTTAAGCAGTGGTTGAGGAACCATCAGAATTTTCGCAAGTCTGATATTCGAGACCAATGACTACTATGGCCTAGGGCAAAAATACACATACCGTTGTAATCGGGCGAGTTTCTGCTTTCAGATGCAACAGGAATTTCTCGAGTTCGTCAATCCGTTTGCGGGATATGGGAGTTTGATATTAAGGAATGGTTGAGAAACCATCAAAATTTTCGCAAGTCTGATACTCGAAACCAATAACTACAATGGCCTAGGGGAAAAGTACGCACAACATTGTAATCGGGCGAGTTTCTACTTTCAGATGCAATAGGAAATTCTCGAGTTCGTCAATCCGTTCGAGAGATATGGGAGTTTGAAGTTAATGAATGGTTGAGAAACCATCAAAATTTGCGCAAGTCTGATACTCGAAACCAATAAATACTATGGCCTAGGGCAAAAATACACACACCGTTGTAATCGGGCGAGTTTCTACTTTCAGATGCAATAGGAAATTCTCGAGTTCGTCAATCCGTTCGAGAGATATGGGAGTTTGAAGTTAATGAATGGTTGAGAAACCATCAAAATTTTCGCAAGTCTGATACTCGAAACCAATAACTGGAATGGCCTAGGGGAAAAGTACACACACCATTGTAATCGGGAGAGTTTCCACTTTCAGATGCAACAGGTATTTCTCGAGTTCGTCAATACGTTCGAGAGATATGGGAGTTTGAAGTTAAGGAATGGTTGATAAACCATCAAAATTTTCGCAAGTCTGATACTCGAAACCAATAACTACAATGGCCTAGGGGAAAAGTACACACACCATTGTAATGGGGCGAGTTTCTACTTTCAGATGCAACAGGAATTTCTCGAGTTTGTCGATCCATTCGCGAGATATGGGAGTTTGGATTTAAGAGACGGTTGAGAAACCATCAAAATTTTCGCAAGTCTGATACTCGAAACCAATACCTGGAATGGCCTAGGGGAAAAGTTCACACACCGTTGTAATCGGGCGAGTTTCTACTTTCAGATGCAGCAGGAATTTCTCGAGTTCGTCATTCCGTTCGCGAGATATGGGAGTTTGAAGTTACGGAATGGTTGAGAAAACATCAAAATTTGCGCAAGTCTGATACTCTAAACCAATAAATACTATGGCCTAGGGGAAAAGTACACACACCATTGTAATCGGGCGAGTTTCTACTTTCAGATGCAATAGGAAATTCTCGAGTTCGTCCATCCGTTCGAGAGATATGGGAGTTTGAAGTTAATGAATGGTTGAGAAACCATCAAAATTTTCGCAAGTCTGATACTCGAAACCAATAACTGGAATGGCCTAGGGGAAAAGTACACACTCCATTGTAATCGGGCGAGTTTCTACTTTCGGATGCAACAGGAATTTCTCGAGTTCGTCATTCCGTTCGCGAGATATGGGAGTTTGAAGTTACGGAATGTTTGAGAAACCATCAAAATTTTCGCTGGTCTGATACTTGAAACCTATAACAGGAATGGCCTAGTTGAAAAGTACACACACCATTGTAATCGGGCGAGTTTCTACTTTCAGATGCAACAGGAATATCTCGAGTTCGTCAATCCGTTCGCGAGATATGGGAGTTTGAAGTTAAGGAATGGTTGAGAAACCATCAAAATTTTCGCAAGTCTGGTACTCGAAACCAATAACTGGAATAGCCTAGGGGAAAAGTACACACACCATTGTAATCGGGCGAGTTTCCACTTTCAGATGCAACAGGAATTTCTCGAGTTCGCCGATCCGTTCGCGAGGTATGGGAGTTTGCAGTTAAGGAATCGTTGAGAAACCATCAAAATTTTCGCAAGTCTGATACTCGGAAGCAATAACTACAGGGGCCTAGGGAAAAATACACATAGCTTTGTAATCGGGCGACTTTCTACTTTCAGATGCAACAGGAATTTCTCGAGTTCGTCAATCCGTTCGCGAGATATGGGAGTTCGAAGTTAAGGAATGGTTGAGAAACCATCAAAATTTTCGCTGGTCTGATACTCGAAACCAATAACTGGAATGGCCTAGGGGAAAAGTACACACTCCATTGTAATCGGGCGAGTTTCTACTTTCGGATGCAACAGGAATTTCTCGAGTTCGTCATTCCGTTCGCGAGATATGGGAGTTTGAAGTTACGGAATGTTTGAGAAACCATCAAAATTTTCGCTGGTCTGATACTTGAAACCTATAACAGGAATGGCCTAGGGGAAAAGTACACACACCATTGTAACCGGGCGAGTTTCTACTTTCAGATGCAACAGGAATTTCTCGAGTTCATCAATCCGTTCGCTAGATATGGGAGTTTGAAGTTAAGGAATGGTTGAGAAACCATCAAAATTTTCGCTGGTCTGATACTCGAAACCAATAACTACAAAGGCCTAGGAGAGAAATACACATAGCTTTGTAATCGGGCGAATTTCCACTTCCAGATGCAACCGGAAGTTCTCGAGTTCGTCAAACCGTTTGCGGGATATGGGAGTTTGATATTAAGGAATGGTTGAGAAACCATCAAAATTTTCGCAAGTCTGATACTCGAAACCAATAACTACAATGGCCTAGGGGAAAAGTACACACACCATTGTAATCGGGCGAGTTTCTACTTTCAGATGCAATAGGAAATTCTCGAGTTCGTCCATCCGTTCGAGAGATATGGGAGTTTGAAGTTAATGAATGGTTGAGAAACCATCAAAATTTTCGCAAGTCTGATACTCGAAACCAATAACTGGAATGGCCTAGTTGAAAAGTACACACACCATTGTAATCGGGCGAGTTTCTACTTTCAGATGCAACAGGAATATCTCGAGTTCGTCAATCCGTTCGCGAGATATGGGAGTTTGAAGTTAAGGAATGGTTGAGAAACCATCAAAATTTTCGCAAGTCTGGTACTCGAAACCAATAACTGGAATGGCCTAGGGGAAAAGTACACACACCATTGTAATCGGGCGAGTTTCCACTTTCAGATGCAACAGGAATTTCTCGAGTTCGCCGATCCGTTCGCGAGGTATGGGAGTTTGCAGTTAAGGAATCGTTGAGAAACCATCAAAATTTTCGCAAGTCTGATACTCGGAAGCAATAACTACAGGGGCCTAGGGGAAAAATACACATAGCTTTGTAATCGGGCGACTTTCTACTTTCAGATGCAACAGGAATTTCTCGAGTTCGTCAATCCGTTCGCGAGATATGGGAGTTCGAAGTTAAGGAATGGTTGAGAAACCATCAAAATTTTCGCTGGTCTGATACTCGAAACCAATAACTGGAATGGCCTAGGGGAAAAGTACACACTCCATTGTAATCGGGCGAGTTTCTACTTTCGGATGCAACAGGAATTTCTCGAGTTCGTCATTCCGTTCGCGAGATATGGGAGTTTGAAGTTACGGAATGTTTGAGAAACCATCAAAATTTTCGCTGGTCTGATACTTGAAACCTATAACAGGAATGGCCTAGGGGAAAAGTACACACACCATTGTAACCGGGCGAGTTTCTACTTTCAGATGCAACAGGAATTTCTCGAGTTCATCAATCCGTTCGCTAGATATGGGAGTTTGAAGTTAAGGAATGGTTGAGAAACCATCAAAATTTTCGCTGGTCTGATACCCAAAACCAATAACTACAATGACCTAGGGGAAAAATACACACACCACTGTAATCGGGCGAGTTTCTACTTTCAGATGCAACAGGAATATCTAGAGTTCGTCAATCCGTTCGCGAGATATGGGAGTTTGAAGTTAAGGAATGGTTGAGAATCCATCAAAATTTTCGCAAGTCTGATACTCGAAACCAATAACTACAATGGCCTAGGGGAAAAGTACACACACCATTGTAATGGGGAGAGTTTCTACTTTCAGATGCAACAGGAATTTCTCGAGCTTGTCAATCCGTTCGCGAGATCTGGGAGTTACAAGTTAAGGAATGCATGAGAAACCACCAAAATTTTCGCAAGTCTGATACTCGAAACCAATAACTACAATGAACTAGGGGAAAAATACACAGACCGTTGTAATCGGGCGAGTATCTGCTTTCAGATGCAACAGGAACTTCTCGAGATCGTCAATCCGTTCGCTAGATATGGGAGTTTGAAGTTAAGGAATGGTTGAGAATCCATCAAAATTTTCGCAAGTCTGATACTCGAAACCAATAACTGGAATGGCCTAGTTGAAAAGTACACACACCATTGTAATCGGGCGAGTTTCTACTTTCAGATGCAACAGGAATATCTCGAGTTCGTCAATCCGTTCGCGAGATATGGGAGTTTGAAGTTAAGGAATGGTTGAGAAACCATCAAAATTTTCGCAAGTCTGGTACTCGAAACCAATAACTGGAATGGCCTAGGGGAAAAGTACACACACCATTGTAATCGGGCGAGTTTCCACTTTCAGATGCAACAGGAATTTCTCGAGTTCGCCGATCCGTTCGCGAGGTATGGGAGTTTGCAGTTAAGGAATCGTTGAGAAACCATCAAAATTTTCGCAAGTCTGATACTCGGAAGCAATAACTACAGGGGCCTAGGGGAATAATACACATAGCTTTGTAATCGGGCGACTTTCTACTTTCAGATGCAACAGGAATTTCTCGAGTTCGTCAATCCGTTCGCGAGATATGGGAGTTTGAAGTTAAGGAATGGTTGAGAAACCATCAAAATTTTCGCTGGTCTGATACTCGAAACCAATAACAGGAATGGCCTAGGGGAAAAGTACACACTCCATTGTAATCGGGCGAGTTTCTACTTTCGGATGCAACAGGAATTTCTCGAGTTCGTCATTCCGTTCGCGAGATATGGGAGTTTGAAGTTACGGAATGTTTGAGAAACCATCAAAATTTTCGCTGGTCTGATACTTGAAACCTATAACTGGAATGGCCTAGGGGAAAAGTACACACACCATTGTAACCGGGCGAGTTTCTACTTTCAGATGCAACAGGAATTTCTCGAGTTCATCAATCCGTTCGCTAGATATGGGAGTTTGAAGTTAAGGAATGGTTGAGAAACCATCAAAATTTTCGCTGGTCTGATACCCAAAACCAATAACTACAATGACCTAGGGGAAAAATACACACACCACTGTAATCGGGCGAGTTTCTACTTTCAGATGCAACAGGAATATCTCGAGTTCGTCAATCCGTTCGCGAGATATGGGAGTTTGAAGTTAAGGAATGGTTGAGAATCCATCAAAATTTTCGCAAGTCTGATACTCGAAACCAATAACTACAATGGCCTAGGGGAAAAGTACACACACCATTGTAATGGGGAGAGTTTCTACTTTTAGATGCAACAGGAATTTCTCGAGTTTGTCAATCCGTTCGCGAGATCTGGGAGTTACAAGTTAAGGAGTGCATGAGAAACCACCAAAGTTTTCGCAAGTCTGATACTCGAAACCAATAACTACAATGACCTAGGGGAAAAATACACAGACCGTTGTAATCGGGCGAGTATCTGCTTTCAGATGCAACAGGAACTTCTCGAGATCGTCAATCCGTTCGCGAGATATGGGAGTTTGAAGTTAAGGAATGGTTGAGAAACCATCAAAATTTTCGCAAGTCTGATACTCGAAACCTATAACTGAAATGGCCTAGGGGAAAAGCACACACAGCATTGTAATCGGGCGAGTTTCTACTTTCGGATGCGACAGGAATTTCACGAGTACGTCAATCCGTTCGCGAGATATGGGAGTTTGAAGTTAAGGAATGGTTGAGAAACCCTCAAAATTTTCGCTGGTCTGATACTCAAAACCTATAACTGGAATGGCCTAGGGAGAAGCACACACACCATTGTAATCGGGCGAGTTTCTACTTTCAGATGCAACAGGAATTTCTCGAGTTCGTCAATCCGTTCGCGGGATATGGGAGTTTGAAGTTAAGAAATGGTTGAGAAACCATCAAAATTTTCGCAAGTCTGATACTCGAAACCAGTAACTACAAAGGCCTAGGGGAAAAATACACATACCTTGGTAATCGGGCGAGTTTCTAATTTCAGATGCAGCAGGAATTTCTCGAGTTCGTCAATCCGTTCGCGAGATATGGGAGTTTGAAGTTAAGGAATGGTTGAGAAACCATCAAAATTTTCGCAAGTCTGATTCTCGAAACCAATAACTGGAATGGCCTAAGGGAAAAGTACACACACCATTGTAATCGGGCGAGTTTCTACTTTCAGATGCAACAGGAATATCTCGAGTTCGTCAATCCGTTCGCGAGATATGGGAGTTTGAAGTTACGGAATGTTTGAGAAAACATCAAAATTTTCGCAAGTCTGATACTCGAAACCAATGACTGGAATGGCCCAGGGGAAAAGTACACACACCATTGTAATCGGGCGAGTTTCTACTTTCAGATGCAACAGGAATTTCTCGAGTTCGTCAATCCGTTCGCGAGATATGGGAGTTAGAAGTTAAGGAATGGATGAGAAATCATCAAAATTTTCGCAGGTCTGATACACGAAACCAACAACTACAATGACCTAGCGGAAAAATACACAGACCGTTGTAATCGGGCGAGTATCTGCTATCAGATGCAACAGGAACTTCTCGAGATCGTCAATCCGTTCGCGAGATATGGGAGTGTGAAGTTAAGGAATGGTTGAGAAACCATCAAAATTTTCGCAAGTCTGATACTTGAAACCAATAACTACTATGGCCTAGGGCAAAAATAGACATACCACTGTAATCGGGCGAGTCTCTGCTTTCAGATGCAACAGGAAATTCTCGAGTTCGTCAATCCGTTCGCGAGATAAGGTAGTTTGAAATTAAGGAATGGTTGAGAAACCATCAATATTTTCGCAATTCTGCTTCTCGAAACCAATAACTGGAATGGCCTAGGGGAAAAGAACACACACCTTTGTAAGCGGGCGAGTTTCTACTTTCAGATGCAACAGAAATTTTTCGTATTCGTCAATCCGTTCGCGAAATATCGGAGTTTGGAGTTAAGAGATGGTTGAGAAACCATCAAAATTTTCGCAATTCTGATGCTAAAAACGAATAACTGGAATGGACTAGGGGAAAAGCACACACACCATTGTAATCTGGCGAGTTTCTACTTTCAGATGCAACAGGAATTTCTCGAGTTCGTCAATCCGTTCGCGAGATATGGGAGTTTGAATTTAAGGAATGTTTGAGAAACCATCAAAATTTTCGCTGGTCTGATACTCGAAACCAATAACTGCTATGGGCTAGGGGAAAAATACACATACCGTTGTAATCGGGGAGTTTGTACTTTCAGATGCACGGAAATTTTTCGGATTCGTCAATCCGTTCGCGAAATATCGGAGTTTGGAGTTAAGGAATGGTTGAGAAACCATAAAAATTTCCGTATGTCTGATACTCGAAACCAATAACTACAATGGCCTAGGGTAAAAATACACATAGCGTTGCAATTGGGAGAGTTTCTACTTTCAGATGCAACAGGAATTTCTCGAGTTAGTCAATCCGTTCGCGAGATATGGGAGTTTGAAGTTAAGGAATGGTTGAGAAACCATCAAAATTTTCGCAAGTCTGTTACTCGAAACCAATAACTGCTATGGCCTAGGGCAAAAATACACATACCGTTGTAATCGGGCGAGATTCTGCTTTCAGATGCAACAGGAATTTCTCGAGTTCGTCAATCCGTTCGCGAGATATGGGAGTTTGAAGTTTAGGAATGGTTGAGAAACCATCAAAATTTTCGCAAGTCTGTTACTCGAAACCAATAAATGGAATGGGGGGAAAAGTACACACACCATTGGAATCGGGCGAGTTTCTACTTTCAGATGCAACAGAAATTTCTCGAGTTCGTTAATCCGTTCGCGAGATATGGGAGTTTGATGTTAAGGAATGGTTGAGAAACCCTCAAAATTTTCGCAATTCTGATGCTAGAAACGAATAACTGCTATGGCCTAGGGGAAAAGTACACACTCCATTGTAATCGGGCGAGTTTCTACATTCAGATGCAACAGGAATTTCTCGAGTTCGTCAATCGGTTCGCGAGATATGGTATTTTGTAGTTAAGGAATGTTTGAGAAACCATCAAGATTTTCGCAAGTCTGATACTCGAAACCAATAACTACTATGGCCCAGGGCAAAAATACACACACCGTTGTAATCGGGCGAGTTTCTGCTTTCAGATGCAGCAGGAATTTCTCGAGTTCGTCAATCCGTTCGCGAGATATGGGAGTCTGAAGTTAAGGAATGGTTGAGAAACCATCAAAATTTTCGCTGGTCTGATACACGAAACCAATATCTGGAATGGCCTAGGGTAAAAATACACATACCTTTGTAATCGGGAGTGTCTCTCCTTTCAGATGCAACAGATATTTTTCAAATTCCTCAATCCGTTCGCGAAATATCGGAGTTAGGATTTAAGAGATGGTTGAGAAACCATCAAAATTTTCGCAATTCTGATGCTAAAAGCGAATAACTGGAATGGCCTAGGGGAAAAGTACACTCACCATTGTAATCGGGCGAGTTTCGACTTTCAGATGCAACAGGAATTTCTCGAGTTCGTCAATCGGTTCGCGAGATATGGGAGTTAGGAGTTAAGAGATGGTTGAGAAACCATCAAAATTTTCGCAATTCTGATGCTAGAAACGAATAACTGGAATGGCCTAGGGGAAAGGTACACACACCGTTGTAATGGGGCGAGATTCTGCTTTCAGATGCAACAGGAATTTCTCGAGTTCGTCAATCGGTTCGCGAGATATGGGAGTTTGGAGTTAAGGAATGTTTGAGAAACCATCCAGATTTTCGCAAGTCTGATACTCGAAACCAATAACTACAATGGCCTAGGGGAAAAATACACATACCGTTGTAATCGGGGGAGTGTCTACTCTCAGATGCAACAGAAATTTTTCCGATTCGTCAATCCGTTCGCGAAATATCGGAGTTTGGTGTTAAGGAATGGTTGAGAAACCATAAAAATTTCCGTATGTCTGATACTCGAAACCAATAACTACAATGGCCTAGGGTAAAAATACACATACCGTAGTAATCGGGAGAGTTTATACTTTCAGATGCAACAGTAATTTTTCGGATTCGTCAATCCGTTCGCGAAATATCGGAGTTTGGAGTAAAGGAATGGTTGAGAAACCATAAAAATTTCCGTAAGTCTGATACTCGAAACCAAAAACTACTATGTCCTAGGGGAAAAATACACATAACGTTGTAATCGGGAGAGTTTATACTTTCAGATGCAACAGTAATTTTTCGGATTCGTCGATCCGTTCTCGAAATATCGGAGTTAGGAGTTAAGAGATGGTTGGGAAACCATCAAAATTTTCGCAATTCTGATGCTAGAAACGAATAACTCGAATGAGCTAGGGGAAAAGTACACATAACATTGTAATGGGGCGAGTTTCTCCTTTCCGATGCAACAGGAATTTCTTGAGTTCGTCAATTCTTTCGCGAGATATGGGAGTTTGAAGTTAAGGAATGGTTGAGAAACCATCAAAATTTGCGCTGGTCTGATACTCGAAACCAATAACTACAAAGGCCTAGGTGAAAAATACACACACCATTGGAATCGGGCGAGTTTCTACTTTCAGCTGCAGCAGGAATTTCTCGAGTTCGTCAATCGGTTCGCGAGATATGGGAGTTTGAAGTTAAGGAATGGTTGAGAATCCATCAAAATTCTCGCAAGTCTGATACTCGAAACCAATAACTGGAATGGCCTAGGGGAAAAGTACACACACCATTGTAATCGGGCGATTTTCTACTTTCCGATGCAACAGGAATTTCTCGAGTTCGTCAATCGGTTCGCGAGATATGGGAGTTAGGAGTTAAGAGCTGGTTGAGAAACCATCAAAATTTTCGCAATTCTGATGATAGAAACGAATGACTGGAATGGCCTAGGGGAAAAGTACACACACCATTGTAATCGGGCGAGTTTCTACTTTCAGATGCAACCGGAATTTCTCGAGTTCGTCAATCCGTTCGCGAGATATGGGAGTTTGAAGTTAAGGAATGGTTGAGAAACCATCAAAATTTTCGCAAGTCTGATACTCGAAACCAATAACTGGAGTGGCCTAGGGAAAAGTACACACACCATTGGAATCGGGCGAGTTTCTACTTTCAGATGCAACAGGAATTTCTCGAGTTCGTCAATCGGTTCGCGAGATATGGGAGTTTGAATTTAAGAGATGGTTGAGAAACAATCAAAATTTTCGTACGTCCGATACACGAAACCAATAACTGGAATGGCCTAGGGAAAAATACACATACCGTTGTAATCGGGAGTGTTTGTACTTTCAGATGCACGGCAATTTTTCGGATTCGTCAATCCGTTCGCGAAATATCGGAGTGTGGAGTTAAGGAATGGTTGAGAAACCATCAAAATTTTCGCAAGTCTCATACACGAAACCAATAACTACTATCGCCTAGGGCAAAAATACACATACCGTTGCCATCGGGCGACTTTCTGCTTTCAGATGCAGCAGGAATTTCTCTTGTTCGTCAATCCGTTCGCGAGATATGGGCTTTGAAGTTAAGGAATGGTTAAGGAACCATCCAAATTTTCGCAATTCTGATGCTAGAAACGAATAACTGGAATGGCCTAGGGGAAGAGTACACACACCATTGTAATCGGGCGAGTTTCTACTTTCAGATGCAACAGGAATTTCTCGAGTTCGTCAATCCGTTCGCGAGATATGGGAGTTTGAAGTTAAGGAATGGTTGAGAAACCATCAAAATTTTCGCTGGTCTGATACTCGAAACCAATAACTGGAATGGCCTAGGGGAAATGTACACACACCATTGTAATCGGGCGAGTTTCTACTTTCACATGCAACAGGAGTTTCTCGAGTTCGTCAATCCGTTCGCGAGATATGGGAGTCTGAATTTAAGGAATGGTTGAGAAGCTATCAAAATTTTCGCTGGTCTGATATTCGAATCCAATAACAGGAATGGCCTAGGGGAAAAGTACACACACCATTGTAATCGGGCGAGTTTCAACTTTCGCATGAAACAGGAATTTCTCGAGTTCGTCAATCCGTTCGCGAGATATGGGAGTTTGAAGTTAGGTGATGGTTGAGAAACTATCAAAATATTCGCAAGTCTGATACTCGAAACCAGTAACTACAATGGTCTACGGGAAAAGTACAAATATCGTTGTAATCGGGCGAGTTTCTACTTTCAGATGCAACCGGAATTTCTCGAGTTCGTCAATCCGTTCGCGAGATATGGGAGTTTGAAGTTAAGGAATGGAAGAGAAACCGTCAAAATATTCGCAAGTCTGATACTCGAAACCAATAACTGAAATGGCCTAGGGGAAAAGTACACACACCATTGGAATCGGGCGAGATTCTACTTTCAGATGCAACAGGAATTTCTCGAGTTCGTCAATCGGTTCGCGAGATATGGGAGTTTGAAGTTAAGGAATGGTTGAGAAACCTTCAAAATTTTCGCTGGTCTGATACTCGAAACCAATAACTACTATGGCCTAGGGGAAAAATACACATACCGTTGTAATCGGGAGAGTTTCTACTCTCAGATGCAACAGAAATTTTTCCGATTCGTCAATCCGTTCGCAAAATATCGGAGTTTGGTGTTAAGGAATGGTTGAGAAACCATCAAAATTCTCGCAAGTCTGATACTCGAAACCAATAACTGGAATGGCCTAGGGGAAAAGTACACACACCATTGTAATCGGGCGATTTTCTACTTTCCGATGCAACAGGAATTTCTCGAGTTCGTCAATCGGTTCGCGAGATATGGGAGTTAGGAGTTAAGAGCTGGTTGAGAAACCATCAAAATTTTCGCAATTCTGATGCTAAAAGCGAATAACTGGAATGGCCTAGGGGAAAAGTACACTCACAATTGTAATCGGGCGAGTTTCTACTTTCAGATGCAACAGGAATTTCTCGAGTTCGTCAATCGGTTCGCGAGATATGGGAGTTAGGAGTTAAGAGATGGTTGAGAAACCATCAAAATTTTCGCAATTCTGATGCTAGAAACGAATAACTGCAATGCCCTAGGGGAAAAGTACACATAACATTGTAATCGGGCGAGTTTCTACTTTCAGATGCAACAGGAATTTCTCGAGTTCGTCAATCGGTTCGCGAGATATGGGAGTTAGGAGTTAAGAGATGCTTGAGAAACCATCAAAATTTTCGCAATTCTGATGCTAGAAACGAATAACTGCAATGGCCTAGGGGAAAAGTACACATAACATTGTAATGGGGCGAGTTTCAACTTTCAGATGCAGCATGAATTTCTCGAGTTCGTCAATCCGTTCGCGAGATATGGGAGTTTGAAGTTAAGGAATGGTTGAGGAACCATCAAAATTTCCGCAATTCTGATGCTAGAAACGAATAACTGCAATGGCCTAGGGGAAAAGTACACACACCATTGTAATCGGGCGAGTTTCTACTTTCAGATGCAAACGGAATTTCTCGAGTTCGCCAATACGTTCGCGAGATATGGGAGTTTGAAGTTAAGGAATGGTTGAGAAACCATTAAAATTTTCGCAAGTCTGATACTCGAAACCAATAACTGGAGTGGCCTAGGGAAAAGTACACACACCATTGGAATCGGGCGAGTTTCTACTTTCAGATGCAACAGGAATTTCTCGTGTTCGTCAATCGGTTCGCGAGATATGGGAGTTTGAAGTTAAGAGATGGTTGAGAAACAATCAAAATTTTCGCTGGTCTGATACTCGAAACCAACAACTACTATGGCGTAGGGGAAAAATACACACAACATTCTAATCGGGCGAGTTTCTACTTTCAGATGCAACAGGAGTTTCTCGAGTTCGTCAATCCGTTCGCGAGATATGGGAGTCTGAAGTTAAGGAATGGTTGAGAAGCCATCAAAATTTTCGCACGTCCGATACCCGAAACCAATAACTGGAATGGCCTAGGGAAAAATACACATACCTTTGTAATCGGGAGTGTCTCTCCTTTCAGATGCAACAGATATTTTTCAAATTCCTCAATCCGTTCGCGAAATATCGGAGTTAGGAGTTAAGAGATGGTTGAGAAACCATCAAAATTTTCGCAATTCTGATGCTAAAAGCGAATAACTGGAATGGCCTAGGGGAAAAGTACACTCACAGTTGTAATCGGGCGAGTTTCTACTTTCAGATGCAACTGGAATTTCTCGAGTTCGTCAATCGGTTCGCGAGATATGGGAGTTAGGAGTTAAGAGATGGTTGAGAAACCATCAAAATTTTCGCAATTCTGATGCTAGAAACGAATAACTGGAATGGCCTAGGGGAAAGGTACACACACCGTTGTACTGGGGCGAGATTCTGCTTTCAGATGCAACAGGAATTTCTCGAGTTCGTCAATCCGTTCGCGAGATTTGGGAGTTTGAAGTTAAGGAATGGTTGAGAAACCATCAAAATTTTCGCAAGTCTGTTACTCGAAACCAATAAATGGAATGGGGGGAAAAGTACACACACCATTGGAATCGGGCGAGTTTCTACTTTCAGATGCAACAGGAATTTCTCGAGTTCGTCAATCCGTTCGCGAAATATGGGAGTTTGATGTTAAGGAATGGTTGAGAAACCTTCAAAATTTTCGCAATTCTGATGCTAGAAACGTATAACTGCTATGGCCTAGGGGAAAAGTACACACTCCATTGTAATCGGGCGAGTTTCTATATTCAGATGCAACAGGAATTTCTCGAGTTCGTCAATCCGTTCGCGAGATATGGGAGTTTGAAGTTAAGGAATGGTTGAGAAACCATAAAAATTTCCGTAAGTCTGATACTCGAAACCAAAAACTACTATGTCCTAGGGGAAAAATACACATACCGTTGTAATCGGGAGAGTTTATACTTTCACATGCAACTGTAATTTTTCGGATTCGTCGATCCGTTCTCGAAGTATCGGAGTTAGGAGTTAAGAGATGGTTGGGAAACCATCAAAATTTTCGCAATTCTGATGCTAGAAACGAATAACTCGAATGACCTAGGGGAAAAGTACACATAACATTGTAATGGGGCGAGTTTCTACTTTCAGATGCAGCATGAATTTCTCGAGTTCGTCAATCCGTTCGCGAGATATGGGAGTTTGAAGTTAAGGAATGGTTGAGGAACCATCAAAATTTTCGCAATTCTGATACTAGAAACGAATAACTGCAATGGCCTAGGGGAAAAGTGCACACACCATTGTAATCGGGCGAGTTTCTCCTTTCCGATGCAACAGGAATTTCTTGAGTTCGTCAATTCGTTCGCGAGATATGGGAGTTTGAAGTTAAGGAATGGTTGAGAAACCATCAAAATTTGCGCTGGTCTGATACTCGAATCCAATAACTACAAAGGCCTAGGGGAAAAATACACACACCATTGGAATCGGGCGAGTTTCTACTTTCAGCTGCAGCAGGAATTTCTCGAGTTCGTCAATCGGTTCGCGAGATATGGGAGTTTGAAGTTAAGGAATGGTTGAGATTCCATCAAAATTCTCGCAAGTCTGATACTCGAAACCAATAACTGGAATGGCCTAGGGGAAAAGTACACACACCATTGTAATCGGGCGATTTTCTACTTTCCGATGCAACAGGAATTTCTCGAGTTCGTCAATCCGTTCGCGAGATATGGGAGTTAGGAATTAAGAGCTGGTTGAGAAACCATCAAAATTTTCGCAATTCTGATGATAGAAACGAATGACTGGAATGGCCTAGGGGAAAAGTACACACACCATTGTAATCGGGCGAGTTTCGACTTTCAGATGCAACAGGAATTTCTCGAGTTCGTCAATCCGTTCGCGAAATATGGGAGTTTGATGTTAAGGAATGGTTGAGAAACCCTCAAAATTTTCGCAATTCTGATGCTAGAAACGTATAACTGCTATGGCCTATGGGAAAAGTACACACTCCATTGTAATCGGGCGAGTTTCTACATTCAGATGCAACAGGAATTTCTCGAGTTCGTCAATCCGTTCGCGAGATATGGGAGTTTGTAGTTAAGGAATGGTTGAGAAACCATCAAAATTTTCGCTGGTCTGATACTCGAAACCAATAACTACAAAGGCCTAGGGGAAAAATACACATACCGTTGTAATCGGGCGAGTTTCTACTTTCAGATGCAGCAGGAATTTCTCGAGTTCGTCAATCGGTTCGCGAGATATGGGAGTTTGAAGTTAAGGAATGGTTGAGAATCCATCAAAATTCTCGCAAGTCTGATACTCGAAACCAATAACTGGAATGGCCTAGGGGAAAAGTACACACACCATTGTAATCGGGCGAGTTTCTGCTTTCAGATGCAACAGGAATTTCTCGAGTTCGTCAATCGGTTCGCGAGATATGGGAGTTTGGAGTTAAGGAATGTTTGAGAAACCATCCCGATTTTCGCAAGTCTGATACTCGAAACCAGTAACTACTATGGCCCAGGGCAAAAATACACATACTGTTGTAATCGGGATGGTTTCTACTTTCAGGTGCAACAGAAATTTCTCGGAGCCGTCGATCCGTTCGCGAAATATCGGGGTTCGGAGTTATGGAATGGTTAAGAAACCATAAAAATTTTCGTAAGTCTGATACTCGACACCAATAACTACAATGGCCTAGGGGAAAAATACACACACCATTCTAATCGGGCGAGTTTCTACTTTCACATGCAGCAGGAGTTTCTCGAGTTCGTCAATCCGTTCGCGAGATACGGGAGTCTGAAGTTAAGGAATGGTTGAGAATCCATCAAAATTTTCGCACGTCTGATACTCGAAACCAATAACTACAATGGCCTAGGGTAAAAATACACATACCGTTGTAATCGGGAGAGTTTATACTTTCAAATGCAACAGTAATTTTTCCGATTCGTCAATCCGTTCGCGAAATATCGGAGTTTGGTGTTAAGGAATGGTTGAGAAACTATCAAAATTTTCGCAAGTCTGATACTGGAAACCAATAACTACAATGGTCTACGGGAAAAGTACAAATATCGTTGTAATCGGGCGAGTTTCTACTTTTAGATGCACGGAAATTTTTCGGATTCGTCAATCCGTTCGCGAAATATCGGAGTTTGGAGTTAAGGAATGGTTGAGAAACCATAAAAATTTCCGTATGTCTGATACTCGAAACCAGTAACTACAATGGCCTAGGGTAAAAATACACATACCGTTGAAATCGGGAGAGTTTATACTTTCAGATGCAACAGTAATTTTTCGGATTCGTCAATCCGTTCGCGAAATATCGGAGTTTGGAGTAAAGGAATGGTTGAGAAACCATAAAAATTTCCGTAAGTCTGATACTCGAAACCAAAAACTACTATGTCCTAGGGGAAAAATACACATACCGTTGTAATCGGGAGAGTTTATACTTTCACATGCAACTGTAATTTTTCGGATTCGTCGATCCGTTCTCGAAGTATCGGAGTTAGGAGTTAAGAGATGGTTGGGAAACCATCAAAATTTTCGCAATTCTGATGCTAGAAACGAATAACTCGAATGACCTAGGGGAAAAGTACACATAACATTGTAATGGGGCGAGTTTCTACTTTCAGATGCAGCATGAATTTCTCGAGTTCGTCAATCCGTTCGCGAGATATGGGAGTTTGAAGTTAAGGAATGGTTGAGGAACCATCAAAATTTTCGCAATTCTGATACTAGAAACGAATAACTGCAATGGCCTAGGGGAAAAGTGCACACACCATTGTAATCGGGCGAGTTTCTCCTTTCCGATGCAACAGGAATTTCTTGAGTTCGTCAATTCGTTCGCGAGATATGGGAGTTTGAAGTTAAGGAATGGTTGAGAAACCATCAAAATTTGCGCTGGTCTGATACTCGAATCCAATAACTACAAAGGCCTAGGGGAAAAATACACACACCATTGGAATCGGGCGAGTTTCTACTTTCAGCTGCAGCAGGAATTTCTCGAGTTCGTCAATCGGTTCGCGAGATATGGGAGTTTGAAGTTAAGGAATGGTTGAGATTCCATCAAAATTCTCGCAAGTCTGATACTCGAAACCAATAACTGGAATGGCCTAGGGGAAAAGTACACACACCATTGTAATCGGGCGATTTTCTACTTTCCGATGCAACAGGAATTTCTCGAGTTCGTCAATCCGTTCGCGAGATATGGGAGTTAGGAATTAAGAGCTGGTTGAGAAACCATCAAAATTTTCGCAATTCTGATGATAGAAACGAATGACTGGAATGGCCTAGGGGAAAAGTACACACACCATTGTAATCGGGCGAGTTTCTACTTTCAGATGCAACAGGAATTTCTCGAGTTCGTCAATCCGTTCGCGAAATATGGGAGTTTGATGTTAAGGAATGGTTGAGAAACCCTCAAAATTTTCGCAATTCTGATGCTAGAAACGTATAACTGCTATGGCCTATGGGAAAAGTACACACTCCATTGTAATCGGGCGAGTTTCTACATTCAGATGCAACAGGAATTTCTCGAGTTCGTCAATCCGTTCGCGAGATATGGGAGTTTGTAGTTAAGGAATGGTTGAGAAACCATCAAAATTTTCGCTGGTCTGATACTCGAAACCAATAACTACAAAGGCCTAGGGGAAAAATACACATACCGTTGTAATCGAGCGAGTTTCTACTTTCAGATGCAGCAGGAATTTCTCGAGTTCGTCAATCGGTTCGCGAGATATGGGAGTTTGAAGTTAAGGAATGGTTGAGAATCCATCAAAATTCTCGCAAGTCTGATACTCGAAACCAGTAACTACTATGGCCCAGGGCAAAAATACACATACTGTTGTAATCGGGATGGTTTCTACTTTCAGGTGCAACAGAAATTTCTCGGAGCCGTCGATCCGTTCGCGAAATATCGGGGTTCGGAGTTATGGAATGGTTAAGAAACCATAAAAATTTTCGTAAGTCTGATACTCGACACCAATAACTACAATGGCCTAGGGGAAAAATACACACACCATTCTAATCGGGCGAGTTTCTACTTTCACATGCAGCAGGAGTTTCTCGAGTTCGTCAATTCGTTCGCGAGATACGGGAGTCTGAAGTTAAGGAATGGTTGAGAATCCATCAAAATTTTCGCACGTCTGATACTCGAAACCAATAACTACAATGGCCTAGGGTAAAAATACACATACCGTTGTAATCGGGAGAGTTTATACTTTCAAATGCAACAGTAATTTTTCGGATTCGTCAATCCGTTCGCGAAATATCGGAGTTTGGAGTAAAGGAATGGTTGAGAAACCATAAAAATTTCCGTAAGTCTGATACTCGAAACCAAAAACTACTATGTCCTAGGGGAAAAATACACATACCGTTGTAATCGGGAGAGTTTATACTTTCAGATGCAACAGTAATTTTTCGGATTCGTCGATCCGTTCTCGAGATATGGGAGTCTGAAGATAAGGAATGGTTGAAAATCCATCAAAATTTTCGCACGTCCGATACCCGAAACCAATAACTGGAATGGCCTAGGGAAAAATACACATACCGTTGTAATCGGGAGAGCTTGTACTTTCAGATGCACGGCAATTTTTCGGATTCGTCAATCCGTTCGCGAGATATGGGAGTTTGAAGTTAAGGAATGGTTGAGAAACCATCAAAATTTTCGCAAGTCTGATACTCGAAACCAATAACTAGAATGGCCAATGGTAAAAATACACATACCCTTGTAATCGGGAGAGTTTCTACTTTCAGATGCAACAGAAATTTCTCTTGTTCGTCAATCCGTTCGCGAGATATGGGAGTTTGAAGTTAAGGAATGGTTAAGGTACCATCCAAATTTTCGCAATTCTGATGCTAGAAACGAATAACTGGAATGGCCTAGGGGAAGAGTACACACACCATTGTAATCGGGCGAGTTTCTACTTTCAGATGCAACAGGAATTTCTCGAGTTCGTCAATCCGTTCGCGAGATATGGGAGTTTGAAGTTAAGGAATGGTTGAGAAACCATCAAAATTTTCGCTGGTCTGATACTCGAAACCAATAACTGGAATGGCCTAGGGGAAATGTACACACACCATTGTAATCGGGCGAGTTTCTACTTTCACATGCAACAGGAGTTTCTCGAGTTCGTCAATCCGTTCGCGAGATATGGGAGTCTGAATTTAAGGAATGGTTGAGAAGCTATCAAAATTTTCGCTGGTCTGATATTCGAATCCAATAACAGGAATGGCCTAGGGGAAAAGTACACACACCATTGTAATCGGGCGAGTTTCAACTTTCGCATGGAACAGGAATTTCTCGAGTTCGTCAATCCGTTCGCGAGATATGGGAGTTTGAAGTTAGGTGATGGTTGAGAAACTATCAAAATATTCGCAAGTCTGATACTCGAAACCAGTAACTACAATGGTCTACGGAAAAAGTACAAATACCGTTGTAATCGGGCGAGTTTCTACTTTCAGATGCAACCGGAATTTCTCGAGTTCGTCAATCCGTTCGCGAGATATGGGAGTTTGAAGTTAAGGAATGGAAGAGAAACCATCAAAATTTTCGCAAGTCTGATACTCGAAACCAATAACTGAAATGGCCTAGGGGAAAAGTACACACACCATTGGAATCGGGCGAGTTTCTACTTTCAGATGCAACAGGAATTTCTCGAGTTCGTCAATTGGTTCGCGAGATATGGGAGTTTGAAGTTACGGAATGGTTGAGAAACCTTCAAAATTTTCGCTGGTCTGATACTCGAAACCAATAACTACTATGGCCTAGGGGAAAAATACACATACCGTTGTAATCGGGACAGTTTCTACTCTCAGATGCAACAGAAATTTTTCCGATTCGTCAATCCGTTCGCAAAATATCGGCGTTTGGTGTTAAGGAATGGTTGAGAAACCATCAAAATTCTCGCAAGTCTGATACTCGAAACCAATAACTGGAATGGCCTAGGGAAAAGTACACACACCATTGTAATCGGGCGATTTTCTACTTTCCGATGCAACAGGAATTTCTCGAGTTCGTCAATCGGTTCGCGAGATATGGGAGTTAGGAGTTAAGAGCTGGTTGAGAAACCATCAAAATTTTCGCAATTCTGATGATAGAAACGAATGACTGGAATGGCCTAGGGGAAAAGTACACACACCATTGTAATCGGGCGAGTTTCTACTTTCAGATGCAACCGGAATTTCTCGAGTTCGTCAATCCGTTCGCGAGATATGGGAGTTTGAAGTTAAGGAATGGTTGAGAAACAATCAAAATTTTCGCAAGTCTGATACTCGAAACCAATAACTGGAGTGGCCTAGGGAAAAGTACACACACCATTGGAATCGGGCGAGTTTCTACTTTCAGATGCAACAGGAATTTCTCGAGTTCGTCAATCGGTTCGCGAGATATGGGAGTTAGGAGTTAAGAGATGGTTGAGAAACCATCAAAATTTTCGCAATTCTGATGCTAGAAACGAATAACTGGAATAGCCTAGGGGAAAGGTACACACACCGTTGTAATGGGGCGAGATTCTGCTTTCAGATGCAACAGGAATTTCTCGAGTTCGTCAATCCGTGCGCGAGATATGGGAGTCTGAAGTTAAGGAATGGTTGAGTAACCATCAAAATTTTCGCACGTCTGATACCCGAAACCAATAACTGGAATGGCCTAGGGTAAAAATACACATACCTTTGTAATCGGGAGTGTCTCTCCTTTCAGATGCAACAGATATTTTTCAAATTCCTCAATCCGTTCGCGAAATATCGGAGTTAGGAGTTAAGAGATGGTTGAGAAACCATCAAAATTTTCGCAATTCTGATGCTAGAAGCGAATAACTGGAATGGCCTAGGGGAAAAGTACACTCACAATTGTAATCGGGCGAGTTTCTACTTTCAGATGCAACAGGAATTTCTCGAGTTCGTCAATCGGTTCGCGAGATATGGGAGTTAGGAGTTAAGAGATGGTTGAGAAACCATCAAAATTTTCGCAATTCTGATGCTAGAAACGAATAACTGGAATGGCCTAGGGGAAAGGTACACACACCGTTGTACTGGGGCGAGATTCTGCTTTCAGATGCAACAGGAATTTCTCGAGTTCGTCAATCCGTTCGCGAGATTTGGGAGTTTGAAGTTAAGGAATGGTTGAGAAACCATCAAAATTTTCGCAAGTCTGATACTCGAAACCAATAACTGGAATGGCCTAGGGGAAAAGTACACACATCATTGGAATCGGGCGAGTTTCTACTTTCAGATGCAACAGGAATTTCTCGAGTTCGTCAATCGGTTCGCGAGATATGGGAGTTAGGAGTTAACAGATGGTTGAGAAACCATCAAAATTTTCGCAATTCTGATGCTAGAAACGAATAACCGCAATGCCCTAGGGGAAAAGTACATATAACATTGTAATCGGGCGAGTTTCTACTTTCAGATGCAACAGGAATTTCTCGAGTTCGTCAATCGGTTCGCGAGATATGGGAGTTAGGAGTTAAGAGATGCTTGAGAAACCATCAAAATTTTCGCAATTCTGATGCTAGAAACGAATAACTGCAATGGCCTAGGGGAAAAGTACACATAACATTGTAATGGGGCGAGATTCTACTTTCAGATGCAGCATGAATTTCTCGAGTTCGTCAATCCGTTCGCGAGATATGGGAGTTTGAAGTTAAGGAATGGTTGAGGAACCATCAAAATTTCCGCAATTCTGATGCTAGAAACGAATAACTGCAATGGCATAGAGGAAAAGTACACACACCATTGTAATCGGGCGAGTTTCTACTTTCAGATGCAACCGGAATTTCTCGAGTTCGTCAATACGTTCGCGAGATATGGGAGTTTGAAGTTAAGGAATGGTTGAGAAACCATTAAAATTTTCGCAAGTCTGATACTCGAAACCAATAACTGGAGTGGCCTAGGGAAAAGTACACACACCATTGGAATCGGGCGAGTTTCTACTTTCAGATGCAACAGGAATTTCTCGAGTTCGTCAATCGGTTCGCGAGATATGGGAGTTTGAAGTTAAGAGATGGTTGAGAAACAATCAAAATTTTCGCTGGTCTGATACTCGAAACCAACAACTACTATGGCCTAGGGGAAAAATACACACAACATTCTAATCGGGCGTGTTTCTACTTTCAGATGCAACAGGAGTTTCTCGAGTTCGTCAATCCGTTCGCGAGATATGGGAGTCTGAAGTTAAGGAATGGCTGAGAAGCCATCAAAATTTTCGCACGTCCGATACCCGAAACCAATAACTGGAATGGCCTAGGGAAAAATACACATTCCGTTGTAATCGGGAGTGTCTCTCCTTTCAGATGCAACAGAAATTTTTCAAATTCCTCAATCCGTTCGCGAAATATCGGAGTTAGGAGTTAAGAGATGGTTGAGAAACCATCAAAATTTTCGCAATTCTGATGCTAAAAGCGAATATCTGGAATGGCCTAGGGGAAAAGTACACACACCATTGGAATCGGGCGAGTTTCTACTTTCAGATGCAACAGGAATTTCTCGAGTTCGTCAATCGGTTCGCGAGATATGGGAGTTTGAAGTTAAGGAATGGTTGAGAATCCATCAAAATTCTCGCAAGTCTGATACTCGAAACCAATAACTGGAATGGCCTAGGGGAAAAGTACACACACCATTGTAATCGGGCGATTTTCTACTTTCCGATGCAACAGGAATTTCTCGAGTTCGCCAATCGGTTCGCGAGATATGGGAGTTAGGAGTTAAGAGCTGGTTGAGAAACCATCAAAATTTTCGCAATTCTGATGATAGAAACGAATGACTGGAATGGCCTAGGGGAAAAGTACACACACCATTGTAATCGGGCGAGTTTCTACTTTCAGATGCAACCGGAATTTCTCGAGTTCGTCAATCCGTTCGCGAGATATGGGAGTTTGAAGTTAAGGAATGGTTGAGAAACAATCAAAATTTTCGCAAGTCTGATACTCGAAACCAATAACTGGAGTGGCCTAGGGAAAAGTACACACACCATTGGAATCGGGCGAGTTTCTACTTTCAGATGCAACCAGAATTTCTCGAGTTCGTCAATACGTTCGCGAGATATGGGAGTTTGAAGTTAAGGAATGGTTGAGAAACCATTAAAATTTTCGCAAGTCTGATACTCGAAACCAATAACTGGAGTGGCCTAGGGAAAAGTACACACACCATTGGAATCGGGCGAGTTTCTACTTTCAGATGCAACAGGAATTTCTCGAGTTCGTCAATCGGTTCGCGAGATATGGGAGTTTGGAGTTAAGAGATGGTTGAGAAACAATCAAAATTTTCGCTGGTCTGATACTCGAAACCAACAACTACTATGGCCTAGGGGAAAAATACACACAACATTCTAATCGGGCGAGTTTCTACTTTCAGATGCAACAGGAGTTTCTCGAGTTCGTCAATCCGTTCGCGAGATATGGGAGTCTGAAGTTAAGGAATGGTTGAGAAGCCATCAAAATTTTCGCACGTCCGATACCCGTAACCAATAACTGGAATGGCCTAGGGAAAAATACACATACCGTTGTAATCGGGAGTGTCTCTCCTTTCAGATGCAACAGAAATTTTTCAAATTCCTCAATCCGTTCGCGAAATATCGGAGTTAGGAGTTAAGAGATGGTTGAGAAACCATCAAAATTTTCGCAATTCTGATGCTAAAAGCGAATATCTGGAATGGCCTAGGGGAAAAGTACACTCACCATTGTAATCGGGCGAGTTTCTACTTTCAGATGCAACAGGAATTTCTCGAGTTCGTTAATCGGTTCGCGAGATATGGGAGTTAGGAGTTAAGAGATGGTTGAGAAACCATCAAAATTTTCGCAATTCTGATGCTAGAAACGAATAACTGGAATAGCCTAGGGGAAAGGTACACACACCGTTGTAATGGGGCGAGATTCTGCTTTCAGATGCAACAGGAATTTCTCGAGTTCGTCAATCCGTTCGCGAGATATGGGAGTTTGAAGTTAAGGAATGGTTGAGAAACCATCAAAATTTTCGCAATTCTGATGCTAGAAACGAATAACTGCAATGGCCTAGGGGAAAAGTAAACACACCATTGTAATCGGGCGAGTTTCTGCTTTCCGATGCAACAGGAATTTCTCGAGTTCGTCAATTCGTTCGCGAGATATGGGAGTTTGAAGTTAAGGGATGGTGGAGAAACCACCAAAATTTGCGCTGGTCTGATACTCGAAACCAATAACTACAAAGGCCTAGGGGAAAAATACACACACCATTGGAATCGGGCGAGTTTCTACTTTCAGATGCAACAGGAATTTCTCGAGTTCGTCAATCGGTTCGCGAGATATGGGAGTTTGAAGTTAAGGAATGGTTGAGAATCCATCAAAATTCTCGCAAGTCTGATACTCGAAACCAATAACTGGAATGGCCTAGGGCAAAGGTACACACACCATTGGAATCGGGCGAGTTTCTACTTTCAGATGCAACAGGAATTTCTCGAGTTCGTCAATCGGTTCGCGGGATATGGGAGTTAGGAGTTAAGAGATGGTTGAGAAACCATCAAAATTTTCGCAATTCTGATGCTAGAAACGAATAACTGGAGTGACCTAGGGGAAAAGTACACACACCATTATAATCGGGCGAGTTTCTACTTTCCGATGCAACAGGAATTTCTCGAGTTCGTCGATCGGTTCGCGAGATATGGGAGTTAGGAGTTAAGAGCTGGTTGAGAAACCATCAAAATTTTCGCAATTCTGATGATAGAAACGAATAACTGCAATGCCCTAGGGGAAAAGTACACATAACATTGTAATCGGGCGAGTTTCTACTTTCAGATGCAGCAGGAATTTCTCAAGTTCGTCAATCCGTTCGCGAGATATGGGAGTTTGAAGTTAAGGAATGGTTGAGAAACCAACAAAACTTTCGCAAGACTGATACTCGAAACCAATAACTGGAATGGGGGGAAAAGTACACACACCATTGGATTCGGGCGTGTATCTACTTTCAGATGCAACAGGAATTTCTGCAGTTTGTCAATCGGTTCGCGAGATGTGGGAGTTTGAAGTTAAGGAATGGTTGAGAAGCCATCAAAATTTTCGCACGTCCGATACCCGTAACCAATAACTGGAATGGCCTAGGGAAAAATACACATACCGTTGTAATCGGGAGTGTCTCTCCTTTCAGATGCAACAGAAATTTTTCAAATTCCTCAATCCGTTCGCGAAATATCGGAGTTAGGAGTTAAGAGATGGTTGAGAAACCATCAAAATTTTCGCAATTCTGATGCTAAAAGCGAATATCTGGAATGGCCTAGGGGAAAAGTACACTCACCATTGTAATCGGGCGAGTTTCTACTTTCAGATGCAACAGGAATTTCTCGAGTTCGTTAATCGGTTCGCGAGATATGGGAGTTAGGAGTTAAGAGATGGTTGAGAAACCATCAAAATTTTCGCAATTCTGATGCTAGAAACGAATAACTGGAATAGCCTAGGGGAAAGGTACACACACCGTTGTAATGGGGCGAGATTCTGCTTTCAGATGCAACAGGAATTTCTCGAGTTCGTCAATCCGTTCGCGAGATATGGGAGTTTGAAGTTAAGGAATGGTTGAGAAACCATCAAAATTTTCGCAATTCTGATGCTAGAAACGAATAACTGCAATGGCCTAGGGGAAAAGTAAACACACCATTGTAATCGGGCGAGTTTCTGCTTTCCGATGCAACAGGAATTTCTCGAGTTCGTCAATTCGTTCGCGAGATATGGGAGTTTGAAGTTAAGGGATGGTGGAGAAACCACCAAAATTTGCGCTGGTCTGATACTCGAAACCAATAACTACAAAGGCCTAGGGGAAAAATACACACACCATTGGAATCGGGCGAGTTTCTACTTTCAGATGCAACAGGAATTTCTCGAGTTCGTCAATCGGTTCGCGAGATATGGGAGTTTGAAGTTAAGGAATGGTTGAGAATCCATCAAAATTCTCGCAAGTCTGATACTCGAAACCAATAACTGGAATGGCCTAGGGCAAAGGTACACACACCATTGGAATCGGGCGAGTTTCTACTTTCAGATGCAACAGGAATTTCTCGAGTTCGTCAATCGGTTCGCGGGATATGGGAGTTAGGAGTTAAGAGATGGTTGAGAAACCATCAAAATTTTCGCAATTCTGATGCTAGAAACGAATAACTGGAGTGACCTAGGGGAAAAGTACACACACCATTATAATCGGGCGAGTTTCTACTTTCCGATGCAACAGGAATTTCTCGAGTTCGTCGATCGGTTCGCGAGATATGGGAGTTAGGAGTTAAGAGCTGGTTGAGAAACCATCAAAATTTTCGCAATTCTGATGATAGAAACGAATAACTGCAATGCCCTAGGGGAAAAGTACACATAACATTGTAATCGGGCGAGTTTCTACTTTCAGATGCAGCAGGAATTTCTCAAGTTCGTCAATCCGTTCGCGAGATATGGGAGTTTGAAGTTAAGGAATGGTTGAGAAACCAACAAAACTTTCGCAAGACTGATACTCGAAACCAATAACTGGAATGGGGGGAAAAGTACACACACCATTGGATTCGGGCGTGTATCTACTTTCAGATGCAACAGGAATTTCTGCAGTTTGTCAATCGGTTCGCGAGATGTGGGAGTTTGAAGTTAAGGAATGGTTGAGAAACCATCAAAATTTTCGCAAGTCTGTTACTCGAAACCAATAAATGGAATGGGGGGAAAGGTACACACACCATTGGAATCGGGCGATTTTCTACTTTCAGATGCAACACGAATTTCTCGAGTTCGTCAATCCGTTCGCGAGATATGGGAGTTTGATGTTAAGGAATGTTTGAGAAAACATCAAGATTTTCGCAAGTCTGATACACGAAACCAATAACTACTATGGCCCAGGGCAAAAATACAAATACCGTTGTAATGGGGCGAGTTTCTGCTTTCAGATGCAACAGGAATTTCTCGAGTTCGTCAATCCTTTCGCGAGATATGGGAGTCTGAAGTTAAGGAATGGTTGAGAAACCATCAAAATTTTCGCTGGTCTGATACTCGAAACCAATAACTACAAAGGCCTAGGGGAAAAATACACATACTGTTGTAATCGGGCGAGTTTCTACTTTCACATGAAACAGGAGTTTCTCGAGTTCGTCAATCCGTTCGCGAGATATGGGAGTCTGAAGTTAAGGAATGGTTGAGAATCCATCCAAATTTTCGCACATCTGATACTCGAAACCAATAACTACTATGGCCTAGGGGAAAAATACACATACCGTTGTAATCGGGAGAGTGTCTACTCTCAGATGCAACAGAAATTTTTCCGATTCGTCAATCCGTTCGCGAAATATCGGAGTTTGGTGTTAAGGAATGGTTGAGAAACTATCAAAATTTTCGCAAGTCTGATACTCGAAACCAATAACTACAATGGTCTACGGGAAAAGTACAAATATCGTTGTAATCGGGCGAGTTTCTACTTTCACATGCAACAGGAATTTCTCGAATTCGTCAATCGGTTTGCGAGATATGGGAGTTTGCAGTTAAGGAATGGTTGAGAAGCCATCGAAATTTTCGAAAGTCTGATACTCGAAACCAATAACTACAATGGCCTAGGGGAAAAATACACACACCATTCTAATCGGGCGAGTTTCTACTTTCACATGCAGCAGGAGTTTCTCGAGTTCGTCAATCCGTTCGCGAGATATGGGTGTCTGAAGTTAAGGAATGGTTGAGAATCCATCAAAACTTTCGCACGTCTGATACTCGAAACCAATAACTACTATGGCCTAGGGGAAAAATACACATACCATTGTAATCGGGAGAGTGTCTACTCTCAGATGCAACAGAAATTTTTCCGATTCGTCAATCCGTTCGCGAAATATCGGAGTTTGGTGTTAAGGAATGGTTGAGAAACTATCAAAATTATCGCAAGTCTGATACTCGAAACCAATAACTACAATGGTCTACGGGAAAAGTACAAATATCGTTGTAATCGGGCGAGTTTCTACTTTCACATGCAACTGGAATTTCTCGAATTCGTCAATCGGTTCGCGAGATATGGGAGTTTGCAGTTAAGGAATGGTTGAGGAGCCATCAAAATTTTCGAAAGTCTGATACTCGAAACCAATAACTGGAATGGCCTAGGGGAAAAGTACACACACCATTGTAATCGGGCGAGTTTCTACTTTCACATGGAACAGGAATTTCTCGAGTTCGTCAATCCGTTCGCGAGATATGGAAGTTTGAAGTTAAGGAATGGTTGAGAAACCATCAAAATTTTCGCAAGTCTGATACTCGAAACCAATAACTGGAATGGCCTAGGGGAAAAGTACACACACCATTGGAATCGGGCGAGTTTCTACTTTCAGATGCAACAGGAATTTCTCGAGTTCGTCAATTCGTTCGCGAGATATGGGAGTTTGAAGTTAAGGGATGGTTGAGAAACCACCAAAATTTTCGCAATTCTGATGCTAGAAACGAATAACTGGAATGACCTAGGGGAAAAGTACACACACCATTATAATCGGGCGAGTTTCTACTTTCCGATGCAACATGAATTTCTCGAGTTCGTCGATCGCTTCGCGAGATATGGGAGTTAGGAGTTAAGAGCTGGTTGAGAAACCATCAAAATTTTCGCAACTCTGATGATAGAAACGAGTAACTGTAATGGCCCACGGGAAAAGTACACATAACATTGTAATCGGGCGAGTTTCTACTTTCAGATGCAGCAGGAATTTCTCAAGTTCGTCAATCCGTTCGCGAGATATGGGAGTTTGAAGTTAAGGAATGGTTGAGAAACCATCAAAATTTTCGCTGGTCTGATACTTGAAACAAATAACTACAAATGCCTAGGGGGAAAATACACATACCGTTGTAATCGGGCGAGGTTCTGCTTTCAAATGCAACAGGAATTTCTCGAGTTCGTCAATCCGTTTGCGAGATATGAGAGTTTGAAGTTAAGGAATGGTTGAGAAACCATCAAAATTTTCGCAAGACTGATACTCGAAACCAATAACTGGAATGGGGGGAAAAGTACACACACCATTGGATTCGGGCGAGTATCTACTTTCAGATGCAACAGGAATTTCTCGAGTTCGTCAGTCCGTTCGCGAGATATGGGAGTTTGAAGTTAAGGAATGCTTGAGAAACCATCAAAATTTTCGCAAGTCTGATACTCGAAACCAATAACTGGAATGGCCTAGGGGAAAAGTACACACACCATTGGAATCGGGCGAGTTTCTACTTTCAGATGCAGCAGGAATTTCTCGAGTTCGCCAATCTGTTCGCGTGATATGGGAGTTTGAAGTTAAGGAATGGTTGAGAAACCATCAAAATTTTCGCTGGTCTGATTCTCGAAACCTGTAACTGGAATGGCCTAGGGGAAATGTACACACACCAATGTAATCGGGCGTGTTTCTACTTTCAGGTGCAGCAGGAATTTTTCGAGTTCGTCAATCGGTTCGCGAGGTATATGAGTTTGAAGTTAAGAGATGGTTGAGAAACAATCAAAATTTTCGCAAGTCTGATACTCGAAACCAATAACTGGAATGGCCTAGGGGAAAAGTACACACACCATTGGAATCGGGCGAGTTTCTACTTTCAGATGCAACAGGAATTTCTCGAGTTCGTCAATCGGTTCGCGAGATATGGGAGTTTGAAGTTAAGAGATGGTTGAGAAACAATCAAAATTTTCGAAAGTCTGATACTCGAAACCAATAACTGGAATTGCCTAGGGAAAAGTACACACACCATTGTAATCGGGCGAGTTTCTACTTTCACATGAAACAGGAGTTTCTCGAGTTCGTCAATCCGTTCGCGAGATATGGGAGTCTGAAGTTAAGGAATGGTTGAGAATCCATCAAAATTTTCGCACGTCTGATACTCGAAACCAATAACTACTATGGCCTAGGGGAAAAATACACATACCGTTGTAATCGGGAGAGTGTCTACTCTCAGATGCAACAGAAATTTTTCCGATTCGTCAATCCGTTCGCGAAATATCGGAGTTTGGTGTTAAGGAATGGTTGAGAAACTATCAAAATTTTCGCAAGTCTGATACTCGAAACCAATAACTACAATGGTCTACGGGAAAAGTACAAATATCGTTGTAATCGGGCGAGTTTCTACTTCCACATGCAACAGGAATTTCTCGAATTCGTCAATCGGTTTGCGAGATATGGGAGTTTGCAGTTAAGGAATGGTTGAGAAGCCATCAAAATTTTCGAAAGTCTGATACTCGAAACCAATAACTGGAATGGCCTAGGGAAAAGTACACACTCCATTGTAATCGGGCGAGTTTCTACTTTCACATGGAACAGGAATTTCTCGAGTTCGTCAATCCGTTCGCGAGATATGGGAGTTTGAAGTTAAGGAATGGTTGAGAAATCATCAAAAGTTTCGCAAGTCTGATACTCGAAACCAATAACTACTATTGCCTAGGGCAAAAATACACATACCGTTGTAATCGGGCGAGCTTCTATTTTCAGATGCAGCAGGAATTTCTCTTGTTCGTCAATCCGTTCGCGAGGTATGGGAGTTTGAAGTTAAGGAATGGTTGAGAAATCATCAAAAGTTTCGCAAGTCTGATACTCGAAACCAATAACTACTATTGCCTAGGGCAAAAATACACATACCGTTGTAATCGGGCGAGCTTCTATTTTCAGATGCAGCAGGAATTTCTCGAGTTCGTCAATCCGTTTGCGGGATATGGGAGTTTGAAATTAAGGAATGGTTGAGAAACCATCAAAATTTTCGCAAGTCTGATACTCGAAACCAATAACTACAATTGCCTAGGGCAAAAATACACATACCGTTGTAATCGGTCGAGTTTCTGCTTTCTGATGCAGCAGGAATTTCTCGAGTTCGTCAATCCGTTCGCGAGATATGGGAGTTTGAAGTTAAGGAATGGTTGAGAAACCATCAAAATTTTCGCAAGTCTGATACTCGAAACCAACAACTACAATTGTCTAGGGCAAAAATACACATACCGTTGTAATCGGGCGACCTTCTACCTTCAGATGCAACAGGAATTTCTCGAGTTCGTCAATCCGTTCGCGAGATATGGGAGTTTGAAAGTAAGGAATGGTTGAGAAACTATCAAAATTTTAGTAAGTCTGATACTCGAAACCAATAACTACTATTGCCTAGGGCAAAAATACACATACGGTTGTAATCGGGCGAGTTTCTGCTTTCAGATGCAGCAGGAATTTCTCGAGTTCGTCAATCCGTTCGCGAGATATGGCAGTTTGAAGTTAAGGAATGGTTGGGAAACCATCAAAATTTTCGCAAGTCTGATGCTCGAAACCAATAACTGCTATGGCCTAGGGCAAAAATACACATACCCATTGTAATCGGGCGAGAATATGCTTTTAGATGCAACTGGAATTTCTCGAGTTGGTAATCCGTTAGCGAGATATGGGAGTTTGAAGTTAAGGAATGGTTGAGAAATCATCAAAATTTTCGCAAGTCTGATACTCGAAACCAATAACTACTATTGCCTAGGGCAAAAATACACATACGGTTGTAATCGGGCGAGTCTCTGCTTTCAGATGCAGCAGGAATTTATCGAGTTCGTCAATCCGTTCGCGAGATATGGGAGTTTGAAGTTAAGGAATGGTTGAGAAACCATCAAATTTTCGCAAGTCTGATACTCGAAACCAATAACTGCTATGGCCTAGGGCAAAAATACAAGTACCATTGTAATAGGGCGAGATTATGCTTTCAGATGCAACTGGAATTTCTCGAGGTGGTAATCCGTTCGCGAGATATGGGAGTTTGAAGTTAAGGAATGGTTGAGAAGTCATCAAAATTTTTGCAAGTCTGATATTCGAAACCAATAACTACTATTGCCTAGGGCAAAAATACACATACCGTTGTATTCGGGCGAGCTTCTACTTTCAGATGCAGCAGGAATTTCTCGAGTTCGTCAATCCGTTTGCGAGATTTGGGGGTTTGAAGTTAAGGAATGGTTGAGAAACTATCAAAATTTTCGCTGATCTGATACTCGAAACCAATAACTGGAATGGCCTAGGGGAAAAGTGCACATACCACTGTAATCGGGCGAGTTTCTGCTTTCAGATGCAACAGGAATTTCTCGAGTTCGTCAATCCGTTCGCGAGATATGGGAGTTTGAACGTTAAGGAATGGTTGAGAAACCATCAAAATTTGCGCAAGTCTGATACTCGAAACCAATAACTACTATGGCCTATGGCAAAAATACACATACCGTTGTAATCGGGCGAGTTTCTGTTTTCAGATGCAACAGCAATTTCTCGAGTTCGTCAATCCGTTCGCGAGATATGGGGTTTGAAGTTAAGGAATGGTTGAGAAACCATCAAAATTTTCGCAAGTCTGATACACGAAACCAATAACTACTATGGCCTAGGGCAAAAATACACATACCGTTGTAATCGGGCGAGTTTCTGCTTTCAGATGCAACAGAAATTTCTCGGATTCGTCAATCCGTTCGCGGAATATCGGAGTTTGGATTTAAGAGATGGTTGAGAAACCGTCAAAATTTCGCAATTCTAATGCTAGAAACGAATAACTGGAATGGCCTAGGGCAAAAATACACATACCTTTGTAAGCGGGCGAGTTTCTGCTTTCAGATGCAACAGGAATTTCTCGAGTTCGTCAATCCGTTCGCGAGATATGGGAGTTTGAAGTTAAGGAATGGTTGAGAAACCATCAAAATTTGCGCAAGTCTGATACTCGAAACCAATAACTACTATGGCCTATGGCAAAAATACACATACCGTTGTAATCGGGCGAGTTTCTGTTTTCAGATGCAACAGCAATTTCTCGAGTTCGTCAATCCGTTCGCGAGATATGGGAGTTTGAAGTTAAGGAATGGTTGAGAAACCATCAAAATTTTCGCAAGTCTGATACTCGAAACCAATAACTACTATGGCCTAGGGCAAAAATACACATACCGTTGTAATCGGGCGAGTTTCTGTTTTCAGATGCAACAGCAATTTCTCGAGTTCGTCAATCGGTTCGCGAGATATGGGAGTTTGAAGTTAAGGAATGGTTGAGATTCCATCAAAATTCTCGCAAGTCTGATACTCGAAACCAATAACTGGAATGGCCTAGGGGAAAAGTACACACACCATTGTAATCGGGCGATTTTCTACTTTCCGATGCAACAGGAATTTCTCGAGTTCGTCAATCCGTTCGCGAGATATGGGAGTTAGGAATTAAGAGCTGGTTGAGAAACCATCAAAATTTTCGCAATTCTGATGATAGAAACGAATGACTGGAATCGCCTAGGGGAAAAGTACACACACCATTGTAATCGGGCGAGTTTCTACTTTCAGATGCAACAGGAATTTCTCGAGTTCGTCAATCCGTTCGCGAAATATGGGAGTTTGATGTTAAGGAATGGTTGAGAAACCCTCAAAATTTTCGCAATTCTGATGCTAGAAACGTATAACTGCTATGGCCTATGGGAAAAGTACACACTCCATTGTAATCGGGCGAGTTTCTACATTCAGATGCAGCAGGAATTTCTCGAGTTCGTCAATCGGTTCGCGAGATATGGGAGTTTGAAGTTAAGGAATGGTTGAGAATCCATCAAAATTCTCGCAAGTCTGATACTCGAAACCAATAACTGGAATGGCCTAGGGGAAAAGTACACACACCATTGTAATCGGGCGAGTTTCTGCTTTCAGATGCAACAGGAATTTCTCGAGTTCGTCAATCGGTTCGCGAGATATGGGAGTTTGGAGTTAAGGAATGTTTGAGAAACCATCCCGATTTTCGCAAGTCTGATACTCGAAACCAGTAACTACTATGGCCCAGGGCAAAAATACACATACTGTTGTAATCGGGATGGTTTCTACTTTCAGGTGCAACAGAAATTTCTCGGAGCCGTCGATCCGTTCGCGAAATATCGGGGTTCGGAGTTATGGAATGGTTAAGAAACCATAAAAATTTTCGTAAGTCTGATACTCGACACCAATAACTACAATGGCCTAGGGGAAAAATACACACACCATTCTAATCGGGCGAGTTTCTACTTTCACATGCAGCAGGAGTTTCTCGAGTTCGTCAATCCGTTCGCGAGATACGGGAGTCTGAAGTTAAGGAATGGTTGAGAATCCATCAAAATTTTCGCACGTCTGATACTCGAAACCAATAACTACAATGGCCTAGGGTAAAAATACACATACCGTTGTAATCGGGAGAGTTTATACTTTCAAATGCAACAGTAATTTTTCCGATTCGTCAATCCGTTCGCGAAATATCGGAGTTTGGTGTTAAGGAATGGTTGAGAAACTATCAAAATTTTCGCAAGTCTGATACTGGAAACCAATAACTACAATGGTCTACGGGAAAAGTACAAATATCGTTGTAATCGGGCGAGTTTCTACTTTTAGATGCACGGAAATTTTTCGGATTCGTCAATCCGTTCGCGAAATATCGGAGTTTGGAGTTAAGGAATGGTTGAGAAACCATAAAAATTTCCGTATGTCTGATACTCGAAACCAGTAACTACAATGGCCTAGGGTAAAAATACACATACCGTTGAAATCGGGAGAGTTTATACTTTCAGATGCAACAGTAATTTTTCGGATTCGTCAATCCGTTCGCGAAATATCGGAGTTTGGAGTAAAGGAATGGTTGAGAAACCATAAAAATTTCCGTAAGTCTGATACTCGAAACCAAAAACTACTATGTCCTAGGGGAAAAATACACATACCGTTGTAATCGGGAGAGTTTATACTTTCACATGCAACTGTAATTTTTCGGATTCGTCGATCCGTTCTCGAAGTATCGGAGTTAGGAGTTAAGAGATGGTTGGGAAACCATCAAAATTTTCGCAATTCTGATGCTAGAAACGAATAACTCGAATGACCTAGGGGAAAAGTACACATAACATTGTAATGGGGCGAGTTTCTACTTTCAGATGCAGCATGAATTTCTCGAGTTCGTCAATCCGTTCGCGAGATATGGGAGTTTGAAGTTAAGGAATGGTTGAGGAACCATCAAAATTTTCGCAATTCTGATACTAGAAACGAATAACTGCAATGGCCTAGGGGAAAAGTGCACACACCATTGTAATCGGGCGAGTTTCTCCTTTCCGATGCAACAGGAATTTCTTGAGTTCGTCAATTCGTTCGCGAGATATGGGAGTTTGAAGTTAAGGAATGGTTGAGAAACCATCAAAATTTGCGCTGGTCTGATACTCGAATCCAATAACTACAAAGGCCTAGGGGAAAAATACACACACCATTGGAATCGGGCGAGTTTCTACTTTCAGCTGCAGCAGGAATTTCTCGAGTTCGTCAATCGGTTCGCGAGATATGGGAGTTTGAAGTTAAGGAATGGTTGAGATTCCATCAAAATTCTCGCAAGTCTGATACTCGAAACCAATAACTGGAATGGCCTAGGGGAAAAGTACACACACCATTGTAATCGGGCGATTTTCTACTTTCCGATGCAACAGGAATTTCTCGAGTTCGTCAATCCGTTCGCGAGATATGGGAGTTAGGAATTAAGAGCTGGTTGAGAAACCATCAAAATTTTCGCAATTCTGATGATAGAAACGAATGACTGGAATGGCCTAGGGGAAAAGTACACACACCATTGTAATCGGGCGAGTTTCTACTTTCAGATGCAACAGGAATTTCTCGAGTTCGTCAATCCGTTCGCGAAATATGGGAGTTTGATGTTAAGGAATGGTTGAGAAACCCTCAAAATTTTCGCAATTCTGATGCTAGAAACGTATAACTGCTATGGCCTATGGGAAAAGTACACACTCCATTGTAATCGGGCGAGTTTCTACATTCAGATGCAACAGGAATTTCTCGAGTTCGTCAATCCGTTCGCGAGATATGGGAGTTTGTAGTTAAGGAATGGTTGAGAAACCATCAAAATTTTCGCTGGTCTGATACTCGAAACCAATAACTACAAAGGCCTAGGGGAAAAATACACATACCGTTGTAATCGAGCGAGTTTCTACTTTCAGATGCAGCAGGAATTTCTCGAGTTCGTCAATCGGTTCGCGAGATATGGGAGTTTGAAGTTAAGGAATGGTTGAGAATCCATCAAAATTCTCGCAAGTCTGATACTCGAAACCAATAACTGGAATGGCCTTGGGGAAAAGTACACACACCATTGTAATCGGGCGAGTTTCTGCTTTCAGATGCAACAGGAATTTCTCGAGTTCGTCAATCGGTTCGCGAGATATGGGAGTTTGGAGTTAAGGAATGTTTGAGAAACCATCCCGATTTTCGCAAGTCTGATACTCGAAACCAGTAACTACTATGGCCCAGGGCAAAAATACACATACTGTTGTAATCGGGATGGTTTCTACTTTCAGGTGCAACAGAAATTTCTCGGAGCCGTCGATCCGTTCGCGAAATATCGGGGTTCGGAGTTATGGAATGGTTAAGAAACCATAAAAATTTTCGTAAGTCTGATACTCGACACCAATAACTACAATGGCCTAGGGGAAAAATACACACACCATTCTAATCGGGCGAGTTTCTACTTTCACATGCAGCAGGAGTTTCTCGAGTTCGTCAATCCGTTCGCGAGATACGGGAGTCTGAAGTTAAGGAATGGTTGAGAATCCATCAAAATTTTCGCACGTCTGATACTCGAAACCAATAACTACAATGGCCTAGGGTAAAAATACACATACCGTTGTAATCGGGAGAGTTTATACTTTCAAATGCAACAGTAATTTTTCGGATTCGTCAATCCGTTCGCGAAATATCGGAGTTTGGAGTAAAGGAATGGTTGAGAAACCATAAAAATTTCCGTAAGTCTGATACTCGAAACCAAAAACTACTATGTCCTAGGGGAAAAATACACATACCGTTGTAATCGGGAGAGTTTATACTTTCAGATGCAACAGTAATTTTTCGGATTCGTCGATCCGTTCTCGAGATATGGGAGTCTGAAGATAAGGAATGGTTGAAAATCCATCAAAATTTTCGCACGTCCGATACCCGAAACCAATAACTGGAATGGCCTAGGGAAAAATACACATACCGTTGTAATCGGGAGAGCTTGTACTTTCAGATGCACGGCAATTTTTCGGATTCGTCAATCCGTTCGCGAGATATGGGAGTTTGAAGTTAAGGAATGGTTGAGAAACCATCAAAATTTTCGCAAGTCTGATACTCGAAACCAATAACTAGAATGGCCAATGGTAAAAATACACATACCCTTGTAATCGGGAGAGTTTCTACTTTCAGATGCAACAGAAATTTCTCTTGTTCGTCAATCCGTTCGCGAGATATGGGAGTTTGAAGTTAAGGAATGGTTAAGGTACCATCCAAATTTTCGCAATTCTGATGCTAGAAACGAATAACTGGAATGGCCTAGGGGAAGAGTACACACACCATTGTAATCGGGCGAGTTTCTACTTTCAGATGCAACAGGAATTTCTCGAGTTCGTCAATCCGTTCGCGAGATATGGGAGTTTGAAGTTAAGGAATGGTTGAGAAACCATCAAAATTTTCGCTGGTCTGATACTCGAAACCAATAACTGGAATGGCCTAGGGGAAATGTACACACACCATTGTAATCGGGCGAGTTTCTACTTTCACATGCAACAGGAGTTTCTCGAGTTCGTCAATCCGTTCGCGAGATATGGGAGTCTGAATTTAAGGAATGGTTGAGAAGCTATCAAAATTTTCGCTGGTCTGATATTCGAATCCAATAACAGGAATGGCCTAGGGGAAAAGTACACACACCATTGTAATCGGGCGAGTTTCAACTTTCGCATGGAACAGGAATTTCTCGAGTTCGTCAATCCGTTCGCGAGATATGGGAGTTTGAAGTTAGGTGATGGTTGAGAAACTATCAAAATATTCGCAAGTCTGATACTCGAAACCAGTAACTACAATGGTCTACGGAAAAAGTACAAATACCGTTGTAATCGGGCGAGTTTCTACTTTCAGATGCAACCGGAATTTCTCGAGTTCGTCAATCCGTTCGCGAGATATGGGAGTTTGAAGTTAAGGAATGGAAGAGAAACCATCAAAATTTTCGCAAGTCTGATACTCGAAACCAATAACTGAAATGGCCTAGGGGAAAAGTACACACACCATTGGAATCGGGCGAGTTTCTACTTTCAGATGCAACAGGAATTTCTCGAGTTCGTCAATTGGTTCGCGAGATATGGGAGTTTGAAGTTACGGAATGGTTGAGAAACCTTCAAAATTTTCGCTGGTCTGATACTCGAAACCAATAACTACTATGGCCTAGGGGAAAAATACACATACCGTTGTAATCGGGACAGTTTCTACTCTCAGATGCAACAGAAATTTTTCCGATTCGTCAATCCGTTCGCAAAATATCGGCGTTTGGTGTTAAGGAATGGTTGAGAAACCATCAAAATTCTCGCAAGTCTGATACTCGAAACCAATAACTGGAATGGCCTAGGGGAAAAGTACACACACCATTGTAATCGGGCGATTTTCTACTTTCCGATGCAACAGGAATTTCTCGAGTTCGTCAATCGGTTCGCGAGATATGGGAGTTAGGAGTTAAGAGCTGGTTGAGAAACCATCCAAATTTTCGCAATTCTGATGATAGAAACGAATGACTGGAATGGCCTAGGGGAAAAGTACACACACCATTGTAATCGGGCGAGTTTCTACTTTCAGATGCAACCGGAATTTCTCGAGTTCGTCAATCCGTTCGCGAGATATGGGAGTTTGAAGTTAAGGAATGGTTGAGAAACAATCAAAATTTTCGCAAGTCTGATACTCGAAACCAATAACTGGAGTGGCCTAGGGAAAAGTACACACACCATTGGAATCGGGCGAGTTTCTACTTTCAGATGCAACAGGAATTTCTCGAGTTCGTCAATCGGTTCGCGAGATATGGGAGTTAGGAGTTAAGAGATGGTTGAGAAACCATCAAAATTTTCGCAATTCTGATGCTAGAAACGAATAACTGGAATAGCCTAGGGGAAAGGTACACACACCGTTGTAATGGGGCGAGATTCTGCTTTCAGATGCAACAGGAATTTCTCGAGTTCGTCAATCCGTGCGCGAGATATGGGAGTCTGAAGTTAAGGAATGGTTGAGTAACCATCAAAATTTTCGCACGTCTGATACCCGAAACCAATAACTGGAATGGCCTAGGGTAAAAATACACATACCTTTGTAATCGGGAGTGTCTCTCCTTTCAGATGCAACAGATATTTTTCAAATTCCTCAATCCGTTCGCGAAATATCGGAGTTAGGAGTTAAGAGATGGTTGAGAAACCATCAAAATTTTCGCAATTCTGATGCTAGAAGCGAATAACTGGAATGGCCTAGGGGAAAAGTACACTCACAATTGTAATCGGGCGAGTTTCTACTTTCAGATGCAACAGGAATTTCTCGAGTTCGTCAATCGGTTCGCGAGATATGGGAGTTAGGAGTTAAGAGATGGTTGAGAAACCATCAAAATTTTCGCAATTCTGATGCTAGAAACGAATAACTGGAATGGCCTAGGGGAAAGGTACACACACCGTTGTACTGGGGCGAGATTCTGCTTTCAGATGCAACAGGAATTTCTCGAGTTCGTCAATCCGTTCGCGAGATTTGGGAGTTTGAAGTTAAGGAATGGTTGAGAAACCATCAAAATTTTCGCAAGTCTGATACTCGAAACCAATAACTGGAATGGCCTAGGGGAAAAGTACACACATCATTGGAATCGGGCGAGTTTCTACTTTCAGATGCAACAGGAATTTCTCGAGTTCGTCAATCGGTTCGCGAGATATGGGAGTTAGGAGTTAACAGATGGTTGAGAAACCATCAAAATTTTCGCAATTCTGATGCTAGAAACGAATAACCGCAATGCCCTAGGGGAAAAGTACATATAACATTGTAATCGGGCGAGTTTCTACTTTCAGATGCAACAGGAATTTCTCGAGTTCGTCAATCGGTTCGCGAGATATGGGAGTTAGGAGTTAAGAGATGCTTGAGAAACCATCAAAATTTTCGCAATTCTGATGCTAGAAACGAATAACTGCAATGGCCTAGGGGAAAAGTACACATAACTTGTAATCGGGAGTGTCTCTCCTTTCAGATGCAACAGATATTTTTCAAATTCCTCAATCCGTTCGCGAAATATCGGAGTTAGGAGTTAAGAGATGGTTGAGAAACCATCAAAATTTTCGCAATTCTGATGCTAAAAGCGAATAACTGGAATGGCCTAGGGGAAAAGTACACTCACAATTGTAATCGGGCGAGTTTCTACTTTCAGATGCAACAGGAATTTCTCGAGTTCGTCAATCGGTTCGCGAGATATGGGAGTTAGGAGTTAACAGATGGTTGAGAAACCATCAAAATTTTCGCAATTCTGATGCTAGAAACGAATAACTGCAATGCCCTAGGGGAAAAGTACACATAACATTGTAATCGGGCGAGTTTCTACTTTCAGATGCAACAGGAATTTCTCGAGTTCGTCAATCGGTTCGCGAGATATGGGAGTTAGGAGTTAAGAGATGCTTGAGAAACCATCAAAATTTTCGCAATTCTGATGCTAGAAACCAACAACTACTATGGCCTAGGGGAAAAATACACACAACATTCTAATCGGGCGAGTTTCTACTTTCAGATGCAACAGGAGTTTCTCGAGTTCGTCAATCCGTTCGCGAGATATGGGAGTCTGAAGTTAAGGAATGGTTGAGAAGCCATCAAAATTTTCGCACGTCCGATACCCGAAACCAATAACTGGAATGGCCTAGGGAAAAATACACATACCGTTGTAATCGGGAGTGTCTCTCCTTTCAGATGCAACAGAAATTTTTCAAATTCCTCAATCCGTTCGCGAAATATCGGAGTTAGGAGTTAAGAGATGGTTGAGAAACCATCAAAATTTTCGCAATTCTGATGCTAAAAGCGAATATCTGGAATGGCCTAGGGGAAAAGTACACACACCATTGGAATCGGGCGAGTTTCTACTTTCAGATGCAACAGGAATTTCTCGAGTTCGTCAATCGGTTCGCGAGATATGGGAGTTTGAAGTTAAGGAATGGTTGAGAATCCATCAAAATTCTCGCAAGTCTGATACTCGAAACCAATAACTGGAATGGCCTAGGGGAAAAGTACACACACCATTGTAATCGGGCGATTTTCTACTTTCCGATGCAACAGGAATTTCTCGAGTTCGTCAATCGGTTCGCGAGATATGGGAGTTAGGAGTTAAGAGCTGGTTGAGAAACCATCAAAATTTTCGCAATTCTGATGATAGAAACGAATGACTGGAATGGCCTAGGGGAAAAGTACACACACCATTGTAATCGGGCGAGTTTCTACTTTCAGATGCAACCGGAATTTCTCGAGTTCGTCAATCCGTTCGCGAGATATGGGAGTTTGAAGTTAAGGAATGGTTGAGAAACAATCAAAATTTTCGCAAGTCTGATACTCGAAACCAATAACTGGAGTGGCCTAGGGAAAAGTACACACACCATTGGAATCGGGCGAGTTTCTACTTTCAGATGCAACCGGAATTTCTCGAGTTCGTCAATACGTTCGCGAGATATGGGAGTTTGAAGTTAAGGAATGGTTGAGAAACCATTAAAATTTTCGCAAGTCTGATACTCGAAACCAATAACTGGAGTGGCCTAGGGAAAAGTACACACACCATTGGAATCGGGCGAGTTTCTACTTTCAGATGCAACAGGAATTTCTCGAGTTCGTCAATCGGTTCGCGAGATATGGGAGTTTGGAGTTAAGAGATGGTTGAGAAACAATCAAAATTTTCGCTGGTCTGATACTCGAAACCAACAACTACTATGGCCTAGGGGAAAAATACACACAACATTCTAATCGGGCGAGTTTCTACTTTCAGATGCAACAGGAGTTTCTCGAGTTCGTCAATCCGTTCGCGAGATATGGGAGTCTGAAGTTAAGGAATGGTTGAGAAGCCATCAAAATTTTCGCACGTCCGATACCCGTAACCAATAACTGGAATGGCCTAGGGAAAAATACACATACCGTTGTAATCGGGAGTGTCTCTCCTTTCAGATGCAACAGAAATTTTTCAAATTCCTCAATCCGTTCGCGAAATATCGGAGTTAGGAGTTAAGAGATGGTTGAGAAACCATCAAAATTTTCGCAATTCTGATGCTAAAAGCGAATATCTGGAATGGCCTAGGGGAAAAGTACACTCACCATTGTAATCGGGCGAGTTTCTACTTTCAGATGCAACAGGAATTTCTCGAGTTCGTTAATCGGTTCGCGAGATATGGGAGTTAGGAGTTAAGAGATGGTTGAGAAACCATCAAAATTTTCGCAATTCTGATGCTAGAAACGAATAACTGGAATAGCCTAGGGGAAAGGTACACACACCGTTGTAATGGGGCGAGATTCTGCTTTCAGATGCAACAGGAATTTCTCGAGTTCGTCAATCCGTTCGCGAGATATGGGAGTCTGAAGTTAAGGAATTGTTGTGTATCCATCAAAATTTTCGCACGTCTGATACCCGAAACCAATAACTGGAATGGCCTAGGGTAAAAATACACATACCTTTGTAATCGGGAGTGTCTCTCCTTTCAGATGCAACAGATATTTTTCAAATTCCTCAATCCGTTCGCGAAATATCGGAGTTAGGAGTTAAGAGATGGTTGAGAAACCATCAAAATTTTCGCAATTCTGATGCTAAAAGCGAATAACTGGAATGGCCTAGGGGAAAAGTACACTCACAATTGTAATCGGGCGAGTTTCTACTTTCAGATGCAACAGGAATTTCTCGAGTTCGTCAATCGGTTCGCGAGATATGGGAGTTAGGAGTTAACAGATGGTTGAGAAACCATCAAAATTTTCGCAATTCTGATGCTAGAAACGAATAACTGCAATGCCCTAGGGGAAAAGTACACATAACATTGTAATCGGGCGAGTTTCTACTTTCAGATGCAACAGGAATTTCTCGAGTTCGTCAATCGGTTCGCGAGATATGGGAGTTAGGAGTTAAGAGATGCTTGAGAAACCATCAAAATTTTCGCAATTCTGATGCTAGAAACGAATAACTGCAATGGCCTAGGGGAAAAGTACACATAACATTGTAGTGGGGCGAGTTTCTACTTTCAGATGCACCATGAATTTCTCGAGTTCGTCAATCCGTTCGCGAGATATGGGAGTTTGAAGTTAAGGAATGGTTGAGAAACCATCAAAATTTTCGCAATTCTGATGCTAGAAACGAATAACTGCAATGGCCTAGGGGAAAAGTACACACACCATTGTAATCGGGCGAGTTTCTGCTTTCCGATGCAACAGGAATTTCTCGAGTTCGTCAATTCGTTCGCGAGATATGGGAGTTTGAAGTTAAGGGATGGTTGAGAAACCACCAAAATTTGCGCTGGTCTGATACTCGAAACCAATAACTACAAAGGCCTAGGGGAAAAATACACACACCATTGGAATCGGGCGAGTTTCTACTTTCAGATGCAACAGGAATTTCTCGAGTTCGTCAATCGGTTCGCGAGATATGGGAGTTTGAAGTTAAGGAATGGTTGAGAATCCATCAAAATTCTCGCAAGTCTGATACTCGAAACCAATAACTGGAATGGCCTAGGGCAAAAGTACACACACCATTGGAATCGGGCGAGTTTCTACTTTCAGATGCAACAGGAATTTCTCGAGTTCGTCAATCGGTTCGCGGGATATGGGAGTTAGGAGTTAAGAGATGGTTGAGAAACCATCAAAATTTTCGCAATTCTGATGCTAGAAACGAATAACTGGAGTGACCTAGGGGAAAAGTACACACACCATTATAATCGGGCGAGTTTCTACTTTCCGATGCAACAGGAATTTCTCGAGTTCGTCGATCGGTTCGCGAGATATGGGAGTTAGGAGTTAAGAGCTGGTTGAGAAACCATCAAAATTTTCGCAATTCTGATGATAGAAACGAATAACTGCAATGCCCTAGGGGAAAAGTACACATAACATTGTAATCGGGCGAGTTTCTACTTTCAGATGCAGCAGGAATTTCTCAAGTTCGTCAATCCGTTCGCGAGATATGGGAGTTTGAAGTTAAGGAATGGTTGAGAAACCATCAAAACTTTCGCAAGACTGATACTCGAAACCAATAACTGGAATGGGGGGAAAAGTACACACACCATTGGATTCGGGCGTGTATCTACTTTCAGATGCAACAGGAATTTCTGGAGTTTGTCAATCGGTTCGCGAGATGTGGGAGTTTGAAGTTAAGGAATGGTTGAGAAACCATCAAAATTTTCGCAAGTCTGTTACTCGAAACCAATAAATGGAATGGGGGGAAAGGTACACACACCATTGGAATCGGGCGATTTTCTACTTTCAGATGCAACACGAATTTCTCGAGTTCGTCAATCCGTTCGCGAGATATGGGAGTTTGATGTTAAGGAATGTTTGAGAAAACATCAAGATTTTCGCAAGTCTGATACACGAAACCAATAACTACAATGGCCTAGGGGAAAAATACACACACCATTCTAATCGGGCGAGTTTCTACTTTCACATGAAACAGGAGTTTCTCGAGTTCGTCAATCCGTTCGCGAGATATGGGAGTCTGAAGTTAAGGAATGGTTGAGAATCCATCCAAATTTTCGCACATCTGATACTCGAAACCAATAACTACTATGGCCTAGGGGAAAAATACACATACCGTTGTAATCGGGAGAGTGTCTACTCTCAGATGCAACAGAAATTTTTCCGATTCGTCAATCCGTTCGCGAAATATCGGAGTTTGGTGTTAAGGAATGGTTGAGAAACTATCAAAATTTTCGCAAGTCTGATACTCGAAACCAATAACTACAATGGTCTACCGGAAAAGTACAAATATCGTTGTAATCGGGCGAGTTTCTACTTTCACATGCAACAGGAATTTCTCGAATTCGTCAATCGGTTCGCGAGATATGGGAGTTTGCAATTAAGGAATGGTTGAGAAGCCATCAAAATTTTCGAAAGTCTGATACTCGAAACCAATAACTGGAATGGCCTAGGGAAAAGTACACACACCATTGTAATCGGGCGAGTTTCTACTTTCACATGAAACAGGAGTTTCTCGAGTTCGTCAATCCGTTCGCGAGATATGGGAGTCTGAAGTTAAGGAATGGTTGAGAATCCATCAAAATTTTCGCACGTCTGATACTCGAAACCAATAACTACTATGGCCTAGGGGAAAAATACACATACCGTTGTAATCGGGAGAGTGTCTACTCTCAGATGCAACAGAAATTTCTCGAGTTCGTCAATCGGTTCGCGAGATATGGGAGTTAGGAGTTAAGAGATGCTTGAGAAACCATCAAAATTTTCGCAATTCTGATGCTAGAAACGAATAACTGCAATGGCCTAGGGGAAAAGTACACATAACATTGTAGTGGGGCGAGTTTCTACTTTCAGATGCAGCATGAATTTCTCGAGTTCGTCAATCCGTTCGCGAGATATGGGAGTTTGAAGTTAAGGAATGGTTGAGAAACCATCAAAATTTTCGCAATTCTGATGCTAGAAACGAATAACTGCAATGGCCTAGGGGAAAAGTACACACACCATTGTAATCGGGCGAGTTTCTGCTTTCCGATGCAACAGGAATTTCTCGAGTTCGTCAATTCGTTCGCGAGATATGGGAGTTTGAAGTTAAGGGATGGTTGAGAAACCACCAAAATTTGCGCTGGTCTGATACTCGAAACCAATAACTACAAAGGCCTAGGGGAAAAATACACACACCATTGGAATCGGGCGAGTTTCTACTTTCAGATGCAACAGGAATTTCTCGAGTTCGTCAATCGGTTCGCGAGATATGGGAGTTTGAAGTTAAGGAATGGTTGAGAATCCATCAAAATTCTCGCAAGTCTGATACTCGAAACCAATAACTGGAATGGCCTAGGGCAAAAGTACACACACCATTGGAATCGGGCGAGTTTCTACTTTCAGATGCAACAGGAATTTCTCGAGTTCGTCAATCGGTTCGCGGGATATGGGAGTTAGGAGTTAAGAGATGGTTGAGAAACCATCAAAATTTTCGCAATTCTGATGCTAGAAACGAATAACTGGAGTGACCTAGGGGAAAAGTACACACACCATTATAATCGGGCGAGTTTCTACTTTCCGATGCAACAGGAATTTCTCGAGTTCGTCGATCGGTTCGCGAGATATGGGAGTTAGGAGTTAAGAGCTGGTTGAGAAACCATCAAAATTTTCGCAATTCTGATGATAGAAACGAATAACTGCAATGCCCTAGGGGAAAAGTACACATAACATTGTAATCGGGCGAGTTTCTACTTTCAGATGCAGCAGGAATTTCTCAAGTTCGTCAATCCGTTCGCGAGATATGGGAGTTTGAAGTTAAGGAATGGTTGAGAAACCATCAAAACTTTCGCAAGACTGATACTCGAAACCAATAACTGGAATGGGGGGAAAAGTACACACACCATTGGATTCGGGCGTGTATCTACTTTCAGATGCAACAGGAATTTCTGGAGTTTGTCAATCGGTTCGCGAGATGTGGGAGTTTGAAGTTAAGGAATGGTTGAGAAACCATCAAAATTTTCGCAAGTCTGTTACTCGAAACCAATAAATGGAATGGGGGGAAAGGTACACACACCATTGGAATCGGGCGATTTTCTACTTTCAGATGCAACACGAATTTCTCGAGTTCGTCAATCCGTTCGCGAGATATGGGAGTTTGATGTTAAGGAATGTTTGAGAAAACATCAAGATTTTCGCAAGTCTGATACACGAAACCAATAACTACTATGGCCCAGGGCAAAAATACAAATACCGTTGTAATGGGGCGAGTTTCTGCTTTCAGATGCAACAGGAATTTCTCGAGTTCGTCAATCCTTTCGCGAGATATGGGAGTCTGAAGTTAAGGAATGGTTGAGAAACCATCAAAATTTTCGCTGGTCTGATACTCGAAACCAATAACTACAAAGGCCTAGGGGAAAAATACACATACTGTTGTAATCGGGAGAGTTTCTACTTTCAGGTGCAACAGAAATTTCTCGGAGTCGTCGATCCGTTCGCGAAATATCGGGGTTTGGAGTTATGGAATGGTTGAGAAACCATAAAAATTTTCGTAAGTCTGATACTCGAAACCAATAACTACAATGGCCTAGGGGAAAAATACACACACCATTCTAATCGGGCGAGTTTCTACTTTCACATGAAACAGGAGTTTCTCGAGTTCGTCAATCCGTTCGCGAGATATGGGAGTCTGAAGTTAAGGAATGGTTGAGAATCCATCCAAATTTTCGCACATCTGATACTCGAAACCAATAACTACTATGGCCTAGGGGAAAAATACACATACCGTTGTAATCGGGAGAGTGTCTACTCTCAGATGCAACAGAAATTTTTCCGATTCGTCAATCCGTTCGCGAAATATCGGAGTTTGGTGTTAAGGAATGGTTGAGAAACTATCAAAATTTTCGCAAGTCTGATACTCGAAACCAATAACTACAATGGTCTACCGGAAAAGTACAAATATCGTTGTAATCGGGCGAGTTTCTACTTTCACATGCAACAGGAATTTCTCGAATTCGTCAATCGGTTCGCGAGATATGGGAGTTTGCAATTAAGGAATGGTTGAGAAGCCATCAAAATTTTCGAAAGTCTGATACTCGAAACCAATAACTGGAATGGCCTAGGGAAAAGTACACACACCATTGTAATCGGGCGAGTTTCTACTTTCACATGAAACAGGAGTTTCTCGAGTTCGTCAATCCGTTCGCGAGATATGGGAGTCTGAAGTTAAGGAATGGTTGAGAATCCATCAAAATTTTCGCACGTCTGATACTCGAAACCAATAACTACTATGGCCTAGGGGAAAAATACACATACCGTTGTAATCGGGAGAGTGTCTACTCTCAGATGCAACAGAAATTTTTCCGATTCGTCAATCCGTTCGCGAAATATCGGAGTTTGGTGTTAAGGAATGGTTGAGAAACTATCAAAATTTTCGCAAGTCTGATACTCGAAACCAATAACTACAATGGTCTACGGGAAAAGTACAAATATCGTTGTAATCGGGCAAGTTTCTACTTTCACATGCAACAGGAATTTCTCGAATTCGTCAATCGGTTTGCGAGATATGGGAGTTTGCAGTTAAGGAATGGTTGAGAAGCCATCAAAATTTTCGAAAGTCTGATACTCGAAACCAATAACTGGAATGGCCTAGGGAAAAGTACACACACCATTGTAATCGGGCGAGTTTCTACTTTCACATGGAACAGGAATTTCTCGAGTTCGTCAATCCGTTCGCGAGATATGGGAGTTTGAAGTTAAGGAATGGTTGAGAATCCATCAAAATTCTCGCAAGTCTGATACTCGAAACCAATAACTGGAATGGCCTAGGGGAAAAGTACACACACCATTGGAATCGGGCGAGTTTCTAATTTCAGATGCAACAGGAATTTCTCGAGTTCGTCAATCGGTTCGCGAGATATGGGAGTTAGGAGTTAAGAGATGGTTGAGAAACCATCAAAATTTTCGCAATTCTGATGCTAGAAACGAATAACTGGAATGACCTAGGGGAAAAGTACACACACCATTATAATCGGGCGAGTTTCTACTTTCCGATGCAACATGAATTTCTCGAGTTCGTCGATCGCTTCGCGAGATATGGGAGTTAGGAGTTAAGAGCTGGTTGAGAAACCATCAAAATTTTCGCAACTCTGATGATAGAAACGAGTAACTGTAATGGCCCACGGGAAAAGTACACATAACATTGTAATCGGGCGAGTTTCTACTTTCAGATGCAGCAGGAATTTCTCAAGTTCGTCAATCCGTTCGCGAGATATGGGAGTTTGAAGTTAAGGAATGGTTGAGAAACCATCAAAATTTTCGCTGGTCTGATACTTGAAACAAATAACTACAAATGCCTAGGGGGAAAATACACATACCGTTGTAATCGGGCGAGGTTCTGCTTTCAAATGCAACAGGAATTTCTCGAGTTCGTCAATCCGTTTGCGAGATATGAGAGTTTGAAGTTAAGGAATGGTTGAGAAACCATCAAAATTTTCGCAAGACTGATACTCGAAACCAATAACTGGAATGGGGGGAAAAGTACACACACCGTTGGATTCGGGCGAGTATCTACTTTCAGATGCAACAGGAATTTCTCGAGTTCGTCAGTCCGTTCGCGAGATATGGGAGTTTGAAGTTAAGGAATGCTTGAGAAACCATCAAAATTTTCGCAAGTCTGATACTCGAAACCAATAACTGGAATGGCCTAGGGGAAAAGTACACACACCATTGGAATCGGGCGAGTTTCTACTTTCAGATGCAGCAGGAATTTCTCGAGTTCGCCAATCTGTTCGCGTGATATGGGAGTTTGAAGTTAAGGAATGGTTGAGAAACCATCAAAATTTTCGCTGGTCTGATACTCGAAACCTGTAACTGGAATGGCCTAGGGGAAATGTACACACACCAATGTAATCGGGCGTGTTTCTACTTTCAGGTGCAGCAGGAATTTTTCGAGTTCGTCAATCGGTTCGCGAGATATATGAGTTTGAAGTTAAGAGATGGTTGAGAAACAATCAAAATTTTCGCAAGTCTGATACTCGAAACCAATAACTGGAATGGCCTAGGGGAAAAGTACACACACCATTGGAATCGGGCGAGTTTCTACTTTCAGATGCAACAGGAATTTCTCGAGTTCGTCAATCGGTTCGCGAGATATGGGAGTTTGAAGTTAAGAGATGGTTGAGAAACAATCAAAATTTTCGAAAGTCTGATACTCGAAACCAATAACTGGAATTGCCTAGGGAAAAGTACACACACCATTGTAATCGGGCGAGTTTCTACTTTCACATGAAACAGGAGTTTCTCGAGTTCGTCAATCCGTTCGCGAGATATGGGAGTCTGAAGTTAAGGAATGGTTGAGAATCCATCAAAATTTTCGCACGTCTGATACTCGAAACCAATAACTACTATGGCCTAGGGGAAAAATACACATACCGTTGTAATCGGGAGAGTGTCTACTCTCAGATGCAACAGAAATTTTTCCGATTCGTCAATCCGTTCGCGAAATATCGGAGTTTGGTGTTAAGGAATGGTTGAGAAACTATCAAAATTTTCGCAAGTCTGATACTCGAAACCAATAACTACAATGGTCTACGGGAAAAGTACAAATATCGTTGTAATCGGGCGAGTTTCTACTTCCACATGCAACAGGAATTTCTCGAATTCGTCAATCGGTTTGCGAGATATGGGAGTTTGCAGTTAAGGAATGGTTGAGAAGCCATCAAAATTTTCGAAAGTCTGATACTCGAAACCAATAACTGGAATGGCCTAGGGAAAAGTACACACACCATTGTAATCGGGCGAGTTTCTACTTTCACATGGAACAGGAATTTCTCGAGTTCGTCAATCCGTTCGCTAGATATGGGAGTTTGAAGTTAAGGAATGGTTGAGAATCCATCAAAATTCTCGCAAGTCTGATACTCGAAACCAATAAATGGAATGGCCTAGGGGAAAAGTACACACACCATTGGAATCGGGCGAGTTTCTAATTTCAGATGCAACAGGAATTTCTCGAGTTCGTCAATCGGTTCGCGAGATATGGGAGTTAGGAGTTAAGAGATGGTTGAGAAACCATCAAAATTTTCGCAATTCTGATGCTAGAAACGAATAACTGGAATGACCTAGGGGAAAAGTACACACACCATTATAATCGGGCGAGTTTCTACTTTCCGATGCAACATGAATTTCTCGAGTTCGTCGATCGCTTCGCGAGATATGGGAGTTAGGAGTTAAGAGCTGGTTGAGAAACCATCAAAATTTTCGCAACTCTGATGATAGAAACGAGTAACTGTAATGGCCCACGGGAAAAGTACACATAACATTGTAATCGGGCGAGTTTCTACTTTCAGATGCAACAGGAATTTCTCAAGTTCGTCAATCCGTTCGCGAGATATGGGAGTTTGAAGTTAAGGAATGGTTGAGAAACCATCAAAATTTTCGCTGGTCTGATTCTCGAAACAAATAACTACAAATGCCTAGGGGGAAAATACACATACCGTTGTAATCGGGCGAGGTTCTGCTTTCAAATGCAACAGGAATTTCTCGAGTTCGTCAATCCGTTTGCGAGATATGAGAGTTTGAAGTTAAGGAATGGTTGAGAAACCATCAAAATTTTCGCAAGACTGATACTCGAAACCAATAACTGGAATGGGGGGAAAAGTACACACACCATTGGATTCGGGCGAGTATCTACTTTCAGATGCAACAGGAATTTCTCGAGTTCGTCAGTCCGTTCGCGAGATATGGGAGTTTGAAGTTAAGGAATGCTTGAGAAACCATCAAAATTTTCGCAAGTCTGATACTCGAAACCAATAACTGGAATGGCCTAGGGGAAAAGTACACACACCATTGGAATCGGGCGAGTTTCTACTTTCAGATGCAGCAGGAATTTCTCGAGTTCGCCAATCTGTTCGCGTGATATGGGAGTTTGAAGTTAAGGAATGGTTGAGAAACCATCAAAATTTTCGCTGGTCTGATACTCGAAACCTGTAACTGGAATGGCCTAGGGGAAATGTACACACACCAATGTAATCGGGCGTGTTTCTACTTTCAGGTGCAGCAGGAATTTTTCGAGTTCGTCAATCGGTTCGCGAGATATATGAGTTTGAAGTTAAGAGATGGTTGAGAAACAATCAAAATTTTCGCAAGTCTGATACTCGACAATAATAACTGGAATGGCCTAGGGGAAAAGTACACACACCATTGGAATCGGGCGAGTTTCTGCTTTCAGATGCCACAGGAATTTCTCGAGTTCGTCAGTCCGTTCGCGAGAGATGGGAGTCTGAAGTTAAGGAATGCTTGAGAAACCATCAAAATTTTCGCAAGTCTGATACTCGAAACCAATAACTGGAATGGCCTAGGGGAAAAGTACACACACCATTGGAATCGGGCGAGTTTCTACTTTCAGATGCAACAGGAATTTCTCGAGTTCGACAATCGGTTCGCGAGATATGGGAGTTTGAAGTTAAGAGATGGTTGAGAAACAATCAAAATTTTCGCAAGCCTGAAACTCGAAACCAATAACTGCTATGGCCTAGGGGAAAAATACACATACCGTTGTAATCGGGAGAGTTTCTACTCTCAGATGCAACAGAAATTTTTCCGATTCGTCAATCCGTTGGCGAAATATCGGAGTTTGGAGTTAAGGAATGGTTGAGAAACTATCAAAATTTTCGCAAGTCTGCTACTCGAAACCAATAACTGGAATGGCCTAGGGGAAAAGTACACACACCATTGGAATCAGGCGAGTTTCTGCTTTCAGATGCAACAGGAATTTCTCGAGTTTGTCAATCTGTTCGCGCGATATGGGAGTTTAAAGATAAGGAATGCTTGAGAAACCATCAAAATTTTCGCTGGTCTGATACTCGAAACCAATCACTACTATGGCCTAGGGGAAAAATACACATACCGTTGTGATCGGGAGAGTTTCTACGCTCAGATGTAACAGAAATTTTTCCGATACGTCAATCCGTTCGCGAAATATCGGAGTTTGGAGTTAAGGAATGGTTGAGAATCCATCAAAATTTTCGCTGGTCTGATACTCGAAACAAATAACTACAAAGGCCTAGGGGGAAAATACACATACCCTTTTAATCGGGCGAGGTTCTGCTTTCAAATGCAACAGGAATTTCTCGAGTTCGTCAATCCGTTCGCGAGATATGTGAGTTTGAAGTTAAGGAATGGTTGAGAAACCATCAAAATTATCGCAAGACTGATACTCGAAACCAATAACTGGAATGGGGGGAAAAGTACACACACCATTGGATTCGGGCGAGTATCTACTTTCAGATGCAACAGGAATTTCTCGAATTTGTCAATCGGTTCGGGAGATATGGGAGTTAGGATTTAAGAGATGGTTGAGAAACCATCAAAATTTTCGCAATTCTGATGCTAGAAACGAATAACTGCAATGGCCTAGGGGAAAAGTACACACACCATTGTAATCGGGCGAGTTTCTACTTTCAGATGCAACCGGAATTTCTCGAGTTCGTCAATCGGTTCGCGAGATATGGGAGTTAGGAGTTAAGGAATGGTTGAGAAACCATCAAAATTTTCGCTGGTCTGATACTCGAAACCAGTAACTGGAATGGCCTAGGGGAAATGTACACACACCAATGTAATCGGGCGAGTTTCTACTTTCAGATGCAGCAGGAATTTCTCGAGTTCGTCAATCGGTTCGCGAGATATATGAGTTTGAAGTTAAGAGATGGTTGAGAAACAATCAAAATTTTCGCAAGTCTGATACTCGACACCAATAACTGGAATGGCCTAGGGGAAAAGTACACACACCATTGGAATCGGGCGAGTTTCTGCTTTCAGATGCAACAGGAATTTCTCGAGTTCGTCAGCCCGTTCGCGAGATATGGGAGTTTGAAGTTAAGGAATGCTTGAGAAACCATCAAAATTTTCGCAAGTCTGATACTCGAGACCAATAACTACTATTGCCTAGGGCAAAAATACACATACCGTTGTAGTCGGTCGAGATTCTGCTTTCAGATGCAACAGGAATTTCTCGAGGTTGTCAATCTGTTCGCGCGATATGGGAGTTTAAAGATAGGGAATGCTTGAGAAACCATCAAAATTTTCGCTGGTCTGATACTCGAACCCAATAAATACTATGGCCTAGAGCAAAAATACACATACCGTTGTAATCGGGAGAGTTTCTACTCTCAGATGCAACAGAAATTTTTCCGATTCGTCAATCCGTTGGCGAAATATCGGAGTTTGGAGTTAAGGAATGGTTGAGAAACTATCAAAATTTTCGCAAGTCTGCTACTCGAAACCAATAACTGGAATGGCCTAGGGGAAAAGTACACACACCATTGGAATCAGGCGAGTTTCTGCTTTCAGATGCAACAGGAATTTCTCGAGTTTGTCAATCTGTTCGCGCGATATGGGAGTTTAAAGATAAGGAATGCTTGAGAAACCATCAAAATTTTCGCTGGTCTGATACTCGAAACCAATCACTACTATGGCCTAGGGGAAAAATACACATACCGTTGTGATCGGGAGAGTTTCTACGCTCAGATGTAACAGAAATTTTTCCGATACGTCAATCCGTTCGCGAAATATCGGAGTTTGGAGTTAAGGAATGGTTGAGAATCCATCAAAATTTTCGCTGGTCTGATACTCGAAACAAATAACTACAAAGGCCTAGGGGGAAAATACACATACCCTTTTAATCGGGCGAGGTTCTGCTTTCAAATGCAACAGGAATTTCTCGAGTTCGTCAATCCGTTCGCGAGATATGTGAGTTTGAAGTTAAGGAATGGTTGAGAAACCATCAAAATTATCGCAAGACTGATACTCGAAACCAATAACTGGAATGGGGGGAAAAGTACACACACCATTGGATTCGGGCGAGTATCTACTTTCAGATGCAACAGGAATTTCTCGAATTTGTCAATCGGTTCGGGAGATATGGGAGTTAGGATTTAAGAGATGGTTGAGAAACCATCAAAATTTTCGCAATTCTGATGCTAGAAACGAATAACTGCAATGGCCTAGGGGAAAAGTACACACACCATTGTAATCGGGCGAGTTTCTACTTTCAGATGCAACCGGAATTTCTCGAGTTCGTCAATCGGTTCGCGAGATATGGGAGTTAGGAGTTAAGGAATGGTTGAGAAACCATCAAAATTTTCGCTGGTCTGATACTCGAAACCAGTAACTGGAATGGCCTAGGGGAAATGTACACACACCAATGTAATCGGGCGAGTTTCTACTTTCAGATGCAGCAGGAATTTCTCGAGTTCGTCAATCGGTTCGCGAGATATATGAGTTTGAAGTTAAGAGATGGTTGAGAAACAATCAAAATTTTCGCAAGTCTGATACTCGACACCAATAACTGGAATGGCCTAGGGGAAAAGTACACACACCATTGGAATCGGGCGAGTTTCTGCTTTCAGATGCAACAGGAATTTCTCGAGTTCGTCAGCCCGTTCGCGAGATATGGGAGTTTGAAGTTAAGGAATGCTTGAGAAACCATCAAAATTTTCGCAAGTCTGATACTCGAGACCAATAACTACTATTGCCTAGGGCAAAAATACACATACCGTTGTAGTCGGTCGAGATTCTGCTTTCAGATGCAACAGGAATTTCTCGAGGTTGTCAATCTGTTCGCGCGATATGGGAGTTTAAAGATAGGGAATGCTTGAGAAACCATCAAAATTTTCGCTGGTCTGATACTCGAACCCAATAAATACTATGGCCTAGAGCAAAAATACACATACCGTTGTAATCGGGAGAGTTTCTACTCTCAGATGCAACAGAAATTTTTCCGATTCGTCAATCCGTTGGCGAAATATCGGAGTTTGGAGTTAAGGAATGGTTGAGAAACTATCAAAATTTTCGCAAGTCTGCTACTCGAAACCAATAACTACAAGGGCCTACGGGAAAAGTACACATAGCACTGTAATCGGGCGAGTTTCTACTTTCAGATGCAGCAGGAATTTCTCCAGTTCGCAAACCGTTCGCGAGATATGGGAGTTTGAAGTTAAGGAATGGTTGAGAAACCATCAAAATATTCGCTGGTCTGATACTCGAAACCAATAACTGGAATGGCCTAGGGGAAATGTACACACACCATCGTAATCGGGCGAGTTTCTACTTTCAGATGCAACTGAAATTTTTCGAGTTCGTCAATCGGAACGCGAGATATGGGAGTCTGAAGTTAAGGAATGGTTGAGAAACCATCAAAATTTTCGCAAGTCTGATACTCGAGACCAATAACTACTATTGCCTAGGGCAAAAATACACATACCGTTGTAGTCGGTCGAGATTCTGCTTTCAGATGCAACAGGAATTTCTCGAGTTTGTCAATCTGTTCGCGCGATATGGGAGTTTAAAGATAAGGAATGCTTGAGAAACCATCAAAATTTTCGCTGGTCTGATACTCGAAACCAATCACTACTATGGCCTAGGGGAAAAATACACATACCGTTGTGATCGGGAGAGTTTCTACGCTCAGATGCAACAGAAATTTTTCCGATACGTCAATCCGTTCGCCAAATATCGGAGTTTGGAGTTAAGGAATGGTTGAGACTCCATCAAAATTTTCGCAAGTTTGATAATCGAAACCAATAACTACTATTGCCTAGGGCAAAAATACACATACCGTTGTAATCGGTCGAGTTTCTGCTTTCTGATGCAACAGGAATTTCTCGAGTTCGTCAATCTGTTCGCGAGATATGGGAGTTTGAAGATAAGGAATGCTTGAGAAACCATCAAAATTTTCGCTGGTCTGATACTCGAAACCAATAACTACTATGGCTTAGGGGAAAAATACACATACCGTTGTAATCGGGAGAGTTTCTACTCTCAGATACAAAAGAAATTTTTCCGATTCGTCAATCCGTTCGCGAAATATCGGAGTTTGGAGTTAAGGAATGGTTGAGAATCCATCAAAATTTTCGCAAGTCTGATACTCGAAACAAATAACTACTATTGCCTAGGGCAAAAATACACATACCGTTGTAATCGGTCGAGTTTCTGCTTTCACATGCAACAGGAATTTCTCGAGTTCGTCAATCTGTTCGCGAGATATGGAAATTTGAAAATAAGGAATGCTTGAGAAACCATCAAAATTTTCGCTGGTCTGATACTCGAACCCAATAACTACTATGGCCTAGGGGAAAAATACACATACCGTTGTAATCGGGAGAGTTATTACTCTCAGATGCAACAGAAATTTTTCCGATTTTTCAATCCGTTCGCGAAATATCGGAGTTTGGAGTTAAGGAATGGTTGAGAATCCATCAAAATTTCGCAAGTCTGATACTCGAAACAAATAACTACTATGGCCTAGGGAAAAAAACACATACCGTTGTAATCGGACGAGTTTCTGCTTTCAGATGCAACAGGAATTTCTTGAGTTCGTCAATCCGTTCGCGAGATATGGGAGTTTGAACGTTAAGGAATGGTTCAGAAACCATCAAAATTTGCGCAAGTCTGATACTCGAAACCAATAACTACAATGGCCTAGGGCAAAAATACACATACCGTTGTAATCGGGCGAGTTTCTGCTTTCAGACGCAAGAGGAACTTCTCGAGTTCGTCAATCAATTCGCGAGATATGGGAGTTTGAATTTAAGGAACGGTTGAGAAACCATCACAATTTGCGCAAGTCTGATACTCGAAACCAATAACTACAATGGCCTAGGGCAAAAATACACATACCGTTGTAATCGGGCGAGTTTCTGCTTTCAGACGCAAGAGGAACTTCTCGAGTTCGTCAATCAATTCGCGAGATATGGGAGTTTGAATTTAAGGAACGGTTGAGAAACCATCACAATTTTAGCAATTCTGATGCTAGAAACGAATAACTGGAATGGCATAGGGGAAAAATACACATACCGTTGTAATCGAGCGACTTTCTACTCTCAGATGCAAAAGGAATTTCTCCGATTCGTCAAACCGTTCGCGAAATATCGGAGTTTGGATTTAAGAGATGGTTGAGGAACCGTCAAAATTTTCGCAATTCTGATGCTAGAAACGAATAACTGGAACGGCCTAGGGCAAAAATACTCATACCGATCTAATCGGGCGAGTTTCGGCTTTCAGACGCAAGAGGAACTTCTCGAGTTCGTCAATCCATTCGCGAGATATTGGAGTTTGAATTTAAGGAATGGTTGAGAAACCGTCAAAATTTTCGCAATTCTGATGCTAGAAACGAATAACTGGAATGGCATAGGGGAAAATACACATACCGTTGTACTCGGGCGACTTTCTACTCTCAGATGCAACAGGAATTTCCCCGATTCGTCAATCCGTTCGCGAAATATCGGAGTTTGGATTTAAGAAATGGTTGAGAAACAATCAAAATTTTCGCAAGTCTGACACTCGAAACCAATAACTAGAATGGCCTAGGGCAAAAATACACATACCGTTGTAATCGGGCGAGTTTCTGCTTTCAGACGCAAGAGGAACTTCTCGAGTTTGTCAATCCGATCGCGAGATATGGGAGTTTGAACGTTAAAGAATGGTTGAGAAACCATCAAAATTTTCGCAAGTCTGATACTCGAAACAAATAACTACTATGGTCTAGGGCAAAAAAACACATACCGTTGTAATCGGGCGAGTTTCTGCTTTCAGATGCAACAGAAATTTCTCGGATTCGTCAATCCGTTCGGGAAATATCGGAGTTTGGATTTAAGAGATGGTTGGGAAACCATCAAATTTTTCGCAATTCTGATGCTAGAACCGAATAACTGGTATGGCCTAGGGCAAAAATACACATATCGTTGTAATCGTACGAGTTTCTGCTTTTAGATGCAACAGGAATTTCTCGAGTTCGTCAATCCGTTCGCGAGATATGGGAGTTTGAACGTTAAGGAATGGTTGAGAAACCATCAAAATTTGCGCAAGTCTGAGACTCGAAACCAATAACTACAATGGCCTAGGGCAAAAATACACATACCGTTGTAATCGGGCGAGTTTCTGCTTTCAGACTCAAGAGGAACTTCTCGAGTTCGTCAATCCATTCGCGAGATATGGGAGTTTGAATTTAAGGAACGGTTGAGAAACCATCAAAATTTTAGCAATTCTGATGCTAGAAACGAATAACTGGAATGGCATAGGGGAAAAATACACATACCGTTGTAATCGGGCGACTTTCTACTCTCAGATGCAACAGGAATTTCTCCGATTCGTCAAACCGTTCGCGAAATATCGGAGTTTGGAGTTAAGGAATGGTTGAGAAACCATCAAAATTTTCGCAAGTCTGATACTCGAAACCAATAACTACTATGGCCTAGGGCAGAAGAACATATACCGTTGTAATCGGGCGACTTTCTACTCTCAGATGCAACAGGAATTTCTCCGATTCATCCATCCGATCGCGAGATATGGGAGTTTGAACGTTAAAGAATGGTTGAGAAACCATTAAAATTTTCGCAAATCTGATACTCCAAACCAATAACTGCTGTGGCCTAGGGCAAAAAAACACATACCGTTGTAATCAGGCGAGATTCTGCTTTCAGATGCAACAGCAATTTCTCGGATTCGTCAATCCGTTCGCGAAATATCGGAGTCTGGATTTAAGAGAGGGTTGGGAAACCATCAAAATTTTCGCAATTCTGATGCTAGAAACGAACAACTGGAGTGGCATAGGGGAAAAATACACATACCGTTGTAATCGGGCGACTTTCTACTCTCAGATGCAACAGGAATTTCCCCGATTCGTCAATCCGTTCGCGAAATATCGGAGATTGGATTCAAGAAATGGTTTAGAAACCATCAAAATTTTCGCAAGTCTGACACTCGAAACCAATAACTACTATGGCCTAGGGCAAAAATACACATACCATTGTAATCGGGCGAGATTATGCCTTTAGATGCAACTGGAATTTCGCGAGTTGGTAATCCGTTCGCGAGATATTGGATTTTGAAGTTAAGGAATGGTTGAGAAATCATCAAAATTTTCGCAAGTCTGATACTCGAAACCAATAACTATAATACTATGGCCTAGGGCAAAAATACACATACCATTGTAATCGGGCGAGATTGTGCTTTTAGATGCAACTGGAATTTCTCGAGTTGGTAATCCGTTCGCGAGATATGGGAGATTGAAGTTAAGGAATGGTTGAGAAATCATCAAAATTTTCGCAAGTCTGATACTCGAAACCAATAACTACTATGGCCTAGGGCAAAAATACACATACCATTGTAATCGGGCGAGATTATGCTTTTAGATGCAACTGGAATTTCTCGAGTTGGTAATCCGTTCGCGAGATATGGGAGTTTGAAGTTAAGGAATGGTTGAGAAATCATCAAAATTTTCGCAAGTCTGATACTCGAAACCAATAACTACTATTGCCTAGGGCAGAAATACACATACCGTTGTAATCGGGCGAGTTTCTGCTTTCAGATGAAGCAGGAATTTCTCGAGTTCGTCAATCCGTTCGCGAGATATGGGAGTCTGAAGTTAAGGAATGGTTGAGAAACTATCAAAATTTTAGTAAGTCTGATACTCGAAACCAATAACTACTATTGCCTAGGGCAAAAATACACATACCGTTGTAATCGGGCGATCTTCTACCTTCAGATGCAACAGGAGTTTCTCGAGTTCGTCAATCCGTTCGCGAGATATGGGAGTTTGAAGTTAAGGAATGGTTGAGAAATCATCAAAATTTTAGTAAGTCTGATACTCGAAACCAATAACTACTATTGCCTAGGGCAAAAATACACATACCGTTGTAATCGGGCGAGTCTCTGCTTTCAGATGCAGCAGGAATTTATCGAGTTCGTCAATCTGTTCGCGAGATATGGGAGTTTGAAGTTAAGGAATGGTTGAGAAAACATCAAAATTTTCGCAAGTCTGAGACTCGAAACCAATAACTACAATGGCCTAGGGCAAAAATACACATACCGTTGTAATCGGGCGAGTTTCTGCTTTCAGACTCAAGAGGAACTTCTCGAGTTCGTCAATCCATTCGCGAGATATGGGAGTTTGAAGTTAAGGAATGGTTGAGGAACCATCAAAATTTTCGCAAGTCTGATACTCGAAACCAATAACTGCTATGGCCTAGGGCAAAAATACACATACCGTTGTAATCGATCGAGCTTCTGCTTTCAGATGCAACAGGAATTTCTCGAGTTCGTCAATCCGTTCGCGAGATATGGGAGTCTGAAGTTAAGGAATGGTTGAGAAACTATCAAAAGTTTAGTAAGTCTGATACACGAAACCAATAACTACTATTGCCTAGGGCAAAAATACACATACGGTTGTAATCGGGCGAGTCTCTGCTTTCAGATGCAGCAGGAATTTATCGAGTTCGTCAATCCGTTCGCGAGATATGGGAGTTTGAAGTTAAGGAATGGTTGAGAAACCATCAAAATTTTCGCAAATCTGATACTCGAAACCAATAACTGCTATGGCCTAGGGCAAAAATACAAGTACCATTGTAATCGGGCGAGATTATGCTTTCAGATGCAACTGGAATTTCTCGAGGTGGTAATCCGTTCGCGAGATATGGGAGTTTGAAGTTAAGGAATGGTTGAGAAGTCATCAAAATTTTTGCAAGTCTGATATTCGAAATCAATAACTACTATTGCCTAGGTCAAAAATACACATACCGTTGTATTCGGGCGAGCTTCTACTTTCAGATGCAGCAGGAATTTCTCGAGTTCGTCAATCCGTTTGCGAGATTTGGGGGTTTGAAGTTAAGGAATGGTTGAGAAACTATCAAAACTTTCGCTGATCTGATACTCGAAACCAATAACTGGAATGGCCTAGGGGAAAAGTACACATACCACTGTAATCGGGCGAGTTTCTGCTTTCAGATGCAACTGGAATTTCTCTAGTTCGTCAGTCCGTTCGCGAGATATGGGAGTTTGAAGTTAAGGAATGGTTGAGGAACCATCAAAATTTTCGCAAGTCTGATACTCGAAACCAAAAACTACAATTGCCTAGGGCAAAAATACACATACCGTTGTAATCGGGCGAGTTTCTACTTTCAGATGCAACAGGAATTTCTCGAATTCGTCAATCCGTTCGCGAGATATGGGAGTTTGAAGTTATGGAATGGTTGAGAAGCCATAAAAATTTTCGCAAGTCTGATACTCGAAACCAATAACTACTATGGCCTAAGGCAAAAAAACACATACCATTGTAATCGGGCGAGATTATGCTTTTAGATGCAACTGGAATTTATCGATTTGGTAATCCGTTCGCGAGATATGGGAGTTTGAAGGTAAGGAATGGTTGAGAAATCATCAAAAGTTTCGCAAGTCTGATACTCGAAACCAATAACTACTATTGCCTAGGGCAAAAATACACATACCGTTGTAATCGGGCGAGCTTCTATTTTCAGATGTACAGGAATTTCTCTTGTTCGTCAATCCGTTCGCGAGGTATGGGAGTTTGAAGTTAAGGAATGGTTGAGAAATCATCAAAAGTTTCGCAAGTCTGATACTCGAAACCAATAACTACTATTGCCTAGGGCAAAAATACACATACCGTTGTAATCGGGCGAGCTTCTATTTTCAGATGCAGCAGGAATTTCTCGAGTTCGTCAATCCGTTTGCGGGATATGGGAGTTTGAAATTAAGGAATGGTTGAGAAACCATCAAAATTTTCGCAAGTCTGATACTCGAAACCAATAACTACAATTGCCTAGGGCAAAAATACACATACCGTTGTAATCGGTCGAGTTTCTGCTTTCTGATGCAGCAGGAATTTCTCGAGTTCGTCAATCCGTTCGCGAGATATGGGAGTTTGAAGTTAAGGAATGGTTGAGAAACCATCAAAATTTTCGCAAGTCTGATACTCGAAACCAACAACTACAATTGTCTAGGGCAAAAATACACATACCGTTGTAATCGGGCGACCTTCTACCTTCAGATGCAACAGGAATTTCTCGAGTTCGTCAATCCGTTCGCGAGATATGGGAGTTTGAAAGTAAGGAATGGTTGAGAAACTATCAAAATTTTAGTAAGTCTGATACTCGAAACTAATAACTACTATTGCCTAGGGCAAAAATACACATACGGTTGTAATCGGGCGAGTTTCTATTTTCAGATGTACAGGAATTTCTCTTGTTCGTCAATCCGTTCGCGAGGTATGGGAGTTTGAAGTTAAGGAATGGTTGAGAAATCATCAAAAGTTTCGCAAGTCTGATACTCGAAACCAATAACTACTATTGCCTAGGGCAAAAATACACATACCGTTGTAATCGGGCGAGCTTCTATTTTCAGATGCAGCAGGAATTTCTCGAGTTCGTCAATCCGTTTGCGGGATATGGCAGTTTGAAGTTAAGGAATGGTTGGGAAACCATCAAAATTTTCGCAAGTCTGATGCTCGAAACCAATAACTGCTATGGCCTAGGGCAAAAATACACATACCATTGTAATCGGGCGAGAATATGCTTTTAGATGCAACTGGAATTTCTCGAGTTGGTAATCCGTTAGCGAGATATGGGAGTTTGAAGTTAAGGAATGGTTGAGAAATCATCAAAATTTTCGCAAGTCTGATACTCGAAACCAATAACTACTATTGCCCAGGGCAAAAATACACATACGGTTGTAATCGGGCGAGTCTCTGCTTTCAGATGCAGCAGGAATTTATCGAGGTCGTCAATCCGTTCGCGAGATATGGGAGTTTGAAGTTAAGGAATGGTTGAGAAACCATCAAAATTTTCGCAAGTCTGATACTCGAAACCAATAACTGCTATGGCCTAGGGCAAAAATACAAGTACCATTGTAATCGGGCGAGATTATGCTTTCAGATGCAACTGGAATTTCTCGAGGTGGTAATCCGTTCGCGAGATATGGGAGTTTGAAGTTAAGGAATGGTTGAGAAGTCATCAAAATTTTTGCAAGTCTGATATTCGAAACCAATAACTACTATTGCCTAGGGCAAAAATACACATACCGTTGTATTCGGGCGAGCTTCTACTTTCAGATGCAGCAGGAATTTCTCGAGTTCGTCAATCCGTTTGCGAGATTTGGGGGTTTGAAGTTAAGGAATGGTTGAGAAACTATCAAAATTTTCGCTGATCTGATACTCGAAACCAATAACTGGAATGGCCTAGGGGAAAAGTGCACATACCACTGTAATCGGGCGAGTTTCTGCTTTCAGATGCAACTGGAATTTCTCTAGTTCGTCAATCCGTTCGCGAGATATGGGAGTTTGAAGTTAAGGAATGGTTGAGAAACCATCAAAATTTTCGCAAGTCTGATACTCGAAACCAATAACTACTATGGCCTAGGGCAAAAATACACATACCGTTGTAATCGGGCGAGTTTCTGTTTTCAGATGCAACAGCAATTTCTCTAGTTCGTCAATCCGTTCGCGAGATATGGGAGTTTGAAGTTAAGGAATGATTGAGAAACCATCAAAATTTTCGCAAGTCTGATACTCGAAACCAATAACTACTATGGCCTTGGGCAAAAATACACATACCGTTGTAATCGGGCGAGTTTCTGCTTTCAGATGCAACAGGAATTTCTCGAGTTCGTCAATCCGTTCGCGAGATATGGGAGTTTGAACGTTAAGGAATGGTTGAGAAACCATCAAAATTTGCGCAAGTCTGATACTCGAAACCAATAACTACTATGGCCTATGGCAAAAATACACATACCGTTGTAATCGGGCGAGTTTCTGTTTTCAGATGCAACAGCAATTTCTCGAGTTCGTCAATCCGTTCGCGAGATATGGGAGTTTGAAGTTAAGGAATGGTTGAGAAACCATCAAAATTTTCGCAAGTCTGATACACGAAACCAATAACTACTATGGCCTAGGGCAAAAATACACATACCGTTGTAATCGGGCGAGTTTCTGCTTTCAGATGCAACAGAAATTTCTCGGATTCGTCAATCCGTTCGCGGAATATCGGAGTTTGGATTTAAGAGATGGTTGAGAAACCGTCAAAATTTTCGCAATTCTAATGCTAGAAACGAATAACTGGAATGGCCTAGGGCAAAAATACACATACCTTTGTAAGCGGGCGAGTTTCTGCTTTCAGATGCAACAGGAATTTCTCGAGTTCGTCAATCCGTTCGCGAGATATGGGAGTTTGAAGTTAAGGAATGGTTGAGAAACCATCAAAATTTGCGCAAGTCTGATACTCGAAACCAATAACTACTATGGCCTATGGCAAAAATACACATACCGTTGTAATCGGGCGAGTTTCTGTTTTCAGATGCAACAGCAATTTCTCGAGTTCGTCAATCCGTTCGCGAGATATGGGAGTTTGAAGTTAAGGAATGGTTGAGAAACCATCAAAATTTTCGCAAGTCTGATACTCGAAACCAATAACTACTATGGCCTAGGGCAAAAATACACATACCGTTGTAATCGGGCGAGTTTCTGTTTTCAGATGCAACAGCAATTTCTCGAGTTCGTCAATCTGTTGGCGAGTTATGGGAGTTTGAAGTTAAGGAATGGTTGAGGAACCATCAAAATTTTCGCAAGTCTGATACTCGAAACCAATAACTACTATGGCCTTGGGCAAAAATACACATACCGTTGTAATCGGGCGAGTTTCTGCTTTCAGATGCAACAGGAATTTCTCGAGTTGGTCAATCCGTTCGCGAGATATGGGAGTTTGAACGTTAAGGAATGGTTGAGAAACCATCAAAATTTGCGCAAGTCTGATACTCGAAACCAATAACTACTATGGCCTATGGCAAAAATACACATACCGTTGTAATCGGGCGAGTTTCTGTTTTCAGATGCAACAGCAATTTCTCGAGTTCGTCAATCCGTTCGCGAGATATGGGAGTTTGAAGTTAAGGAATGGTTGAGAAACCATCAAAATTTTCGCAAGTCTGATACTCGAAACCAATAACTACTATGGCCTAGGGCAAAAATACACATACCGTTGTAGTCGGGCGAGTTTCTGCCTTCAGATGCAACAGGAATTTCTCGAGTTCGTCAATCCGTACGCGAGATATGGGAGTTTGAAGTTAAGGAATGGTTGAGAAACCATCAAAATTTTCGCAAGTCTGATACTCGAAACCCATAACTACTAGGGCCTAGGACAAAAAAAAACACATACCGTTGTAATATGGCGAGTTTCTGCTTTCAGATGCAACAGAAATTTCTCGGATTCGTCAATCCGTTCGCGGAATATCGGAGTTTGGATTTAAGAGATGGTTGAGAAACCGTCAAAATTTTCGCAATTCTGATGCTAGAAACGAATAACTGGAATGGCCTAGGGCAAAAATACACATACCTTTGTAAGCGGGCGAGTTTCTGCTTTCAGATGCAATAGGAATTTCTCGAGTTCGTCAATCCGTTTGCGAGATATGGAAGTTTGAAATTAAGGAATGGTTGAGAAAACATCAAAATTTTCGCAAGTCTGATACTCGAAACCAATAACTACAATGGCCTAGGGCAAAAATACACATATCGTTGTAATCGGGCGAGTTTCTGCTTTCAGATGCAACAGGAATTTCTCGAGTTCGTCAATCCGTTCGCGAAATATCGGTGTTTGGATTTAAGAGATGGTTGATAAACCATCAAAATTTTCGCAGGTCTGATATTCGAAACCAATAACTACTATGGCCTAGGGCAAAAGAACATATACCGTTGTAATCGGGCGAGTTTCTGCGTTCAGATGCAACAGAAATTACTCGGATTCTTCAATCCGTTCGCGAAATATCGGAGTTTGGATTTAAGAGAAGGTTGGGAAACCATCAAAATTTTCGCAATTGTGTGGCTAGAAACGAATAACTGGTATGGCCTAGGGGAAAAATACACATACCATTGTTATCGGGCGAGTTTCTACTTTCAGATGCAACAGGAATTTCGCGAGTTCGTCAATCCGTTCGCGAGATATGGGAGTTTGAAGTTAAGGAGTGGTTGAGAAACCATCATAATTTTCGCAAGTCTGATACTCGAAACCAATAACTACTATGGCCTAGGGCAAAAGAACATATGCCGTTGTAATCGGGCGAGTTTCTGCGTTCAGATGCAACAGAAATTACTCGGATTCTTCAATCCGTTCGCGAAATATCGGAGTTTGGATTTAAGAGATGGTTGAGAAACCATCAAAATTTTCGCAAGTCTGATCCTCGAAACCAATAACTACTATGGCCTAGGGCAAAAATACACATACCGTTGTAATCGGGCGAGTTTCTGCTTTCAGACGCAAGAGGAACTTCTCGAGTTCGTCAATCCATTCGCGAGATATGGGAGTTTGAATTTAAGGAATGGTTGAGAAACCATCAAAATTTTCGCAATTCTGATGCTAGAAACGAATAACTGGAATGGCCTAGGGGAAAAGTACAGACACCATTGTAATCGGGCGAGTTTCTACTTTCAGATGTAACAGAAATTTTTCGGATTCGTCAATCCGTTCGCGAGATATGGGAGTTTGAAGTTAAGGAATGGTTGAGAAACCATCAAAATTTTCGCAAGTCTTCTGCTAGAAACGAATAACTGGAATGGCCTAGGGGAAAAGTAGAGACACCATTGTAATCGGGCGAATTTCTACTTTCAGATGCAACCGGAATGTCTCCAGTTCCTCAACCCGTTCGCGAGATATGGGAGTTTGAAGTAAAGGAATGGTTGAGAAACCATCAAAATTTTCGCAAGTCTGATACTCGAAACCAATAACTACAATGGCCTAGGGGAAAAGTACACACACCAATGTAATCGGGCGAGTTTCTACTTTCAGATGCAACAGAAATTTTTCGGATGCGTCAATCCGTTCGCGAGATATGGGAGTTTGAAGTTATGGAATGGTTGACAAACAATCAAAATTTTCGCAAGTCTGATACTAGAAACCAATAACTGGAATGGCCTCGGGGAAAAGTAGACACACCATTGTAATCGGGCGAGTTTCTAGTTTCAGATGCAACAGGAATTTCTCGATTTCCTCAATCCGTTCGCGAGATATAGGAGTTTGAAGTGAAGGAACGGTTAAGAAACCATCATAGTTTCGCAAGTTTGATACTCGAAACCAATAACTACAATGGCCTAGGGGAAAAATACATATACCGTTGTAATCGGGAGTGTTTCTACTTTCAGATGCAACAGGAATTTCTCGAGTTCGCCAATCCGTTCGCGAGATATGGGAGTTTGAAGTTAAGGAATGGTTGAGAATCCATCAAAATTTTCGCAAGTCTGATACTCGAAACCAATAACTACAATGGATTAGGGGAAAAATGCATATACCGTTCTATTCGGGAGAGTTTCTGCTTTCAGACGCAACAGAAATTTTTCGAATTCGTCAATCCGTTCGCGAAATATCGAAGTTTGGAGTTAAGAGATGGTTGAGAAACCACCAAAATTTTCGCAATTCTGATACTCTAAACCAATAAGTGGAATGGCCTAGGGGAAAAGTACACACACTACTGTATCGGGCGAGTTTCTGCTTTCAGATGCAACAGGAATTTCTCGAGTTCGTCAATCCGTTCGCGAGATATGGGAGTTCGAAATTACGGAATGGTTGAGAAACCATCAAAATTTTCTCAAGTCTGATACTCGAAACCAATAACTACAAAGGCCTAGGGGAAAAATACATATACCGTTGTAATCGGGAGTGTTTCTACTTTCAGATGCAACAGAAATTTGTCGGATTCGTCAATCCGTCCGCGAAGTATCGGAGTTTGGAATTAAGAGATGGTTCAGAAACCATCAAAATTTTCGCAATTATGATGCTAGAAACGAATAACTGGAATGGCCTAGGGTAAAGTTCACATACCATCGTAATCGAGCGAGTTTCTACTTTCAGATGCAACAGGAATTTCTCGAGTTCGTCAATCCGTTCGCGAGATATGGGAGTTTGAAGTTAAAGAATGGTTGAGAAACCATCAAAATTTTCTCAAGTCTGATACTCGAAACCAATAACTACAATGGCCTAGGGGAAAAATACATATACCGTTGTAATCGGGAGTGTTTCCACTTTCAGATGCAACAGAAATTTTTCGGATTCGTGAATCCGTTCGCGAAATATCGGAGTTTGGAGTTAAGAGATGGTTGTGAAACCATCAAAATTTTCGCAAGTCTGATACTCGAAACAAATAACTATAACGGCCTAGGGGAAAAATACACATACCGTTGTAACCGGGAGAGTTTCTGCTGTCAGATGCAACAGGAATTTCTCGAGCTCGTCAATCCGTTCGCGAGATATGCGAGTTTGAAGTTAAGGAATGGTTGGGAAACCATCAACATTTTCGCAAGTCTGATGCTAGAAACGAATAACTGGAACGGCCTAGGGTAAAAGTACAGACACCATTGTAATCGGGCGAGTTCCTACTTTCAGATGTAACAGAAATTTTTCGGATTCGTCAATCCGTTCGCGAGATATGGGAGTTTGACGTTATGGAATGGTTGACAAACAATCAAAATTTTCGGAAGTCTGATACTAGAAACCAATAACTGGAATGGCCTAGGGGAAAAGTACACACACCCTTGTAATCGGGCGAGTTTCTGCCGTCAGATGCAATAGGAATTTCTCGAGTTCGTCAATCCGTTCGCGAGATACGGGCGTTTGAAGTTAAGGAATGGTTGAGAAACAATCAAAAATATCGCAAGTGTGATACACGAAACCAATAACTGGAATGGCCTCGGGGAAAATTAGACACACCATTGTAATCGGGCGAGTTTCTAGTATCAGATGCAACATCAATTTCTCGTTTTCCTCAGTCCGTGCGCGAGATATAGGAGTTTGAAGTGAAGGAGTGGTTGAGAAACCATCATAGTTTCGCAAGTCTGAAACTCGAAACCAATAACTACAATGGCCTAGGGGAAAAATAAATATACCGTTGTAATCGGGAGTGTTCTACTTTCAGATGCAACAGAAGCTTTTCGGATTCGTCAATCCGTCCGCGAAGTATCGGTGTTTGGAATTAAGAGATGGTTCAGAAAACATCAAAATCTTCGCAATTATGATGCTAGAGACGAATAACTGGAACGGCCTAGGGTAAAGTACACATACCATTGTAATCGGGCGAGTTTCTACTTTCAGATGCAACAGGAATTTTTCGAGTTCGTCAATCCGTTCGCGAGATATGGGAGTTTGAAGTTAAGGAATGGTTGAGAAACCATCGAAATTTTCGCAAGTCTGATACTAGAAACCTATTACTGGAATTGCCTCGGGGAAAAGTACACACACCATTGTAATCGGGCGAGTTTCTACTTTCAGATGCAACAGGAATTTCTCGAGTTCGTCAATCCGTTCGCGAGATATGGAAGTTTGAAGTTAAGGAGTGGTTGAGAAACCATCAGTGTTTTCACAAGTCTGATACTCGAAACCAATAACTACTATGGTCTAGAGCAAAAATACACATACCGTTGTAATCGGGCGAGTTTCAATTTTCAGATGCAACAGGAATTTCTCGAGTTCTTCAACCGGTTCGCGAGACATGAGAGTTTGAAGTTAAGGAATGGTTGAGAAACAATCAAACATTTCGCAAATCTGATACACGAAACCACTAACTGGAATGGCCTAGGGGAAAAGTACACACACCATTGCAATCGGGCGAGTTTCTGCCTTCAGATGCAATAGGAATTTCTCGAGTTCGTCAATCCGTTCGCGAGATATGGGCGTTTGAAGTTAAGGAATGGTTAAGAAACCATCATAGTTTCGCAAGTCTGATACTCGAAACCAATAACTACAATGGCCTAGGGGAAAAATACGCATACCGTTTTAATCGGGAGATTTTCTACTTTCAGATGAAACAGAAATTTTTAGGATTCGTAAATCCGTTCGCGAAATATCGGAGTTTGGAGTTCAGAATGGTTGAGAAACCATCAAAATTTTCCCAAGTCTGATACTCGAAACCAATAACCGGAATGGCCTAGGGGAAAAGTACGCACACCATTGTAATCGGGCGAGTTTGTGCCTTCAGATGCAATAGCAATTTCTCGAGTTCGTCAATCCGTTCGCGAGATATGGGCGTTTGAAGTTAAGGAATGGTTGAGAAACAATCAAATATTTCGCAAGTCTGATACACGAAACCAATAACTGGAATGGCCTCGGGGGAAAGTAGACAGACCACTGTAATCGGGCGAGTTTCTAGTTTCAGATGCAACAGGAATTTCTCGATTTCCTCAGTCCGTTCGCGAGATATAGGAGTTTAAAGTGAAGGAATGGTTTGGAAAACATCATAGTTTCGCAAGTCTGATACTCGAAACCAATAACTACAAAGGCCTAGGTGAAAAATACACCTACCGTTGTAATCTGGCGAGTTTCAACTTTCAGATGCAACACGAATTTCTCGAGTTCTTCAACCGGTTCGCGAGATATGGGAGTTTGAAGTTAAGGATTGGTTGAGAAACAATCAAAAATTTCGCAAGTCTAATACACGAAACCAATAACTGGAATGGCCTAGGGGAAAAGTACACACACCATTGTAATCGGGCGAGTTTCTACTTTCAGACGCAACAGGAATTTCTCGAGTTCGTCAATCCGTTCGGGAGACATGGGAGTTTGAAGTTAAGGAATGGTTGAGAAACCATCAAAATTTTCGCAAGTCTGATACTCGAAACCAATAACAGGAATGGCCTAGGTGAAAAATACACCTACCGTTGTAATCTGGCGAGTTTCAACTTTCAGATGCAACACGAATTTCTCGAGTTCTTCAACCGGTTCGCGAGATATGGGAGTTTGAAGTTAAGGATTGGTTGACAAACAATCAAAAATTTCGCAAGTCTGATACACGAAACCAATAACTCCAATGGCCTAGGGGAAAAGTACACACACCATTGTAATCGGTCGAGTTTGTGCCTTCAGATGCAATAGGAATTTCTCGAGTTCGTCAATCCGTTCGCGAGATATGGGAGTTTGAAGTTAAGGAATGGTTGAGAAACCATCAATGTTTTCGCAAGTCTGATACTCGAAACCAATAACTACTATGGTCTAGAGCAAAAATAAACATACCGTTGTAATCGGGCGAGTTCCAACTTTCAGATGCAACAGGAATATCTCGAGTTCTTCTACCGGTTCGCGAGAGATGGGAGTTTGAAGTTAAGGAATGATTGAGAAACATTCAAAAATTTCGCAAGTCTGATACACGAAACCAATAACTGGAATGGCCTCGGGGGAAAGTAGACACACCACTGTAATCGAGCGAGTTTCTAGTTTCAGATGCAACAGGAATTTCTCGTTTTCCTCGGTCCGTGCGCGAGATATAGGAGTTTGAAGTGAAGGAATGGTTTGGAAACCATCATAGTTTCGCAAGTCTGATACTCGAAACCAATAACTACAAAGGCCTAGGGGAAAAATATACCTACCGTTGTAATCTGGCGAGTTTCAACTTTCAGATGCAACAGGAATTTCTCGAGTTCTTCAACCGGTTCGCGAGATATGGGAGTTTGAAGTTAAGGAATGTTTGAGAAACCATCAAAATTTTCGCAAGTCTGATACTCGAAACCAATAACTACTATGGCCTGGGGCAACAATATACATACCGTTGTAATCGGGCGAGTTTCTGCTGTCAGATACAAAAGGAATTTCTCGGTTTCGTCAATCGGTTCGCGAGATATGGGAGTTTGAAGTTAAGGAATGGTTGAGAAACCATCAAAATTTTCGCAAATCTGATACTCGAAACCAATAACAGGAATGGCCTAGGCGAAAAGTACACACACCATTGTAATCGGGCGAGTTTCTAGTTTCAGATGCAACAGGAATTTCTCGATTTCCTCAGTCCGTTCGCGAGATATAGGAGTTTGAAGTGAAGGAATGGTTTGGAAACCATCATAGTTTCGCAAGTCTGATACTCGAAACCAATAACTACAAAGGCCTAGGGGAAAAATACACCTACCTTTGTAATCGGTCGAGTTTCAACTTTCAGATGCAACAGGAATTTCTCGAGTTCTTCATCCGGTTCGCGAGATATGGGAGTTTGAAGTTAAGGAATGGTTGAGAAACAATCAAAAATTTCGCAAGTCTGTTACACGAAACCAATAACTGGAATGGCCTAGGGGAAAAGTACACACACCATTGTAATCGGGCGAGCTTCTACTTTCAGACGCAACAGGAATTTCACGAGTTCGTCAATCCGTTCGCGAGATATGCGAGTTTGAAGTTAAGGAATGGTAGAGAAACCATCATAGTTTCGCAAGTCTGATACTAGAAACCAATAACTGCAATGGCCTAGGGGAAAAATACACACACCATTGTAATCGGGCAAGTTTCTAATTTCAGATGCAACAGGAATTTCTCGAGTTCGTCAATCCGTTCGCGAGATATGGGAGTTTGAAGTTAAGGAATGGTTGAGAAACCATCAATGTTTTCGTAAGTCTGATACTCGAAACCAATAACTACTATGGTCTAGAGCAAAAATACACATACCGTTGTAATCGGGAGAATTTCTACTTTCAGATGAAACAGAAATTTATAGGATTCGTCAATCCGTTCGCGAAATATCGGAGGTTGGAGTTCAGAATGGCTGAGAAACCATCAAAATTTTCGCAAGTCTGATACTCGAAACCAATAACTGGAATGGCCTAGGGGAAAAGTACACACACCATTGTTTATCGGTCAAGTTTCTACTTTCAGATGCAACAGGAATTTCTCGAGTTCTTCAATCCGTTCGCGAGATATGGGCGTTTGAAGTTAAGGAATGGTTGAGAAACAATCAAAATTTTCGCAAGTCTGATACTCGAAACCAATAACTACAATGGCCTAGGGGAAAAATACACATACCGTTCTAATCGGGCGAGTTTCTGCTTTCAGATGCTTCAGGAATTTCTCAAGCTCGTCAATCCGTTCGCGAGATATCGGTGTTTGAAGTTAAGGAATGGTTGAGGAACCATCAAAATTTTCGCAAGTCTGATACTCGAAACCAATAACTACTATGGCCTAGGGCAACAATACACATACTGTTGTAATTGGGCTAGTTTCTGCATTCAGATGCGTCAGGAATTTCTCGAGTACGTCAATCCGTTCGCGAGATATGGGAGTTTGAAGTTATGGAATGGTTGAGAAACCATCAAAATTTTCGCAAGTCTGATACTCGAAACCAATAACTATTATGGCCTAGAGCAAAAATACACATACCGTTGTAATTGGGCGAGTTTCTACTTTCAGATGCTACAGGAATTTCTCGAGTTCGTAATTCGTTCGCGATACATGGGAGTTTGAAGTTAAGGAATTGTTGAGAAACCATCAAAATTTTCGCAAGTCTGCTACTCGAAACCAATAACTATAATGGCTTAGGGGAAAACTACACATACCATTGTAATCGGGAAAGTTTCAACTTTCAGATGCAACAGGAATTTCTGAAGTTCGTCAATCGGTTCGCGAGATATGGGAGAATATTTATAATTTCTATTATATATCATTTGATCTATAGTTAAATTTGACACTAATACTCTAAATACATATTTAATATATTTTTTAATCTCTTTAGCCTCCAGAAGAATTTTATTTATACTATTTACTATATATAATAATTTACACAGAATCGGAAATAAATCTAATTATTTATTTATAATAATAATTTTTTTTTCACTTATCTTAAAAATTGGGATGTACTCTTTAAATGTTCGATTCATTTCTTTAATTTATTCATTAAATTGAATTAATCTATTCTTTGTAATAACTTTAATAAAATTAATCGCTATAATTATTATAGAACTCGTATTAAAATTTAGTAATGAAATTTATTTTATTTGCCTAATTAATGTAATTATTGCCCCTATCATTTGCTTAAATAAAAAATCAATCAAAATAATTATAGGATATTCATCTGTTATACAAACATCTGTTATAGTTATTTTATTAATAATTATCAAAAATACATTTTTAACATATTTCATTTTATATTCAATAATTTCTTCAATTTTAATTTGTATATTTAAAATAATAAAGATTAATTCTTCTTCCTTATTTAATATATTAACCTCTAATAAAAGAAAAATTATTTTATACTCAATAATTATTATGTACACAAATTTCCCACCTATAGCACTCTTTATACTGAAATGAATCGTCCTAGAAACATTAATAAATTCAAGAATAAAATTTATACCTTTAATAATTGTACATCTTTTTATAAGATTAATTACATCATGAAATTATTTAAATATATCCTTCTTATATTTTTTCCCTTCAATTAAATAAAAAATATATAACTAAATTAACCTTAATTTTCTAAACTATTATCTATTTATAACTTTTTTAATATTTATATTTATATTTATGATCTACTGGTTATATTAATTTTTAGCATAATTAATATATGTATTCAACAAATCACAAAAATATTGGGATATTATATTTCATATCAGCTATATGATCTGGTATAATTGATTCTTCTTTAAGGATACTAATTCGAATAGAATTAAATAGGCCAGGAACTTGAATTAATATCGACCAAATTTATAACTCAATTGTAACATCACATGCTTTTGTAATAATTTTTTTTATAGTTTTACCATTTATAATCGGAGGATTCGGAAACTGAATAATTCCCTTAATAATTGGATCCCCTGATACAGCATTTCCCCGAATAAATAATATAAGATTGTGACTAATCCCCCCTTCATTATTACTTTTAATTCTTACAACACTATTATTCCCAGGCTCGGGAACTGGATGAACAATCTACCCTCCTTTGTCATCAAATCTTTATCACCCATCTTCATCTATAGACTTAACAATTATTTCTTTGCATATTGCAAGTATCTCTTCAATTATGGGATCAATTAATTTTATTGTTACAATTCTTAAAATAAAAAATAATGCTTTAAAATTCGATCAAATATCCTTATTTGCTTGGTCAGTATTAATTACTACAATTTTGCTTCTTCTCTCACTACCTGTATTAGCCGGAGCTATTACTATGTTATTAACAGACCGAAATTTAAATACTTCCTTCTTTGATCCTACTGGGGGAGGGGACCCAATTTTATTTCAACATTTATTTTGATTTTTTGAGCATCCTGAAGTCTATATTTTAATTTTACCCGGGTTTGGATTAATCTCCCATGTCATTTTCAATGAAAGAGGGAAAAAGGAAACTTTTGGGAACCTAGGGATAGTTTATGCAATACTCGGAATTGGATTTCTAGGATTTATTGTGTGAGCACATCACATATTCACAGTAGGCTTAGATGTAGACACACGAGCTTATTTCACTTCGGCAACTATAATCATTGCAATTCCCACAGGAATCAAAGTATTTAGATGACTAGCTACGTACTACGGGTCAAAACTTATTATTAATCCTTCTATTATTTGATAATTTGGCTTTATTTTTTTATTTACAATAGGAGGATTAACAGGAATTATATTATCAAACTCATCTATTGATATTATACTACATGATACATACTATGTTGTCTCTCATTTCCACTATGTACTGTCAATAGGAGCAGTATTTTCTATTATTGCTTCATTAATTCATTGATTCCCTTTATTCACAGGATTTACCCTAAATCAATTTTATCTTAAAACTCAATCTTATATAATATTTATTGGGGTAAATATAACTTTTTTCCATCAGCATTTTTTAGGAATGACAGGAATACCTCGACGTTATTCAGATTACCCGGATTCCTACTACTGTGAAAATTTATTATCATCTATTGGCTCAATAATTTCATTCAAAAGAATAATTTTACTCTTGTTTATTATATTGGAGAGATTTATAACTAAACGTCTAGCTATATTTAAATTTAATCAATCATCACTAGAATGACCCCAAAACTTTTCCCCGAAAGACCACTCATTCCTCTCTATTCCTCTAATTATTAAAAACAAATCTTAATATGGCAGATTAGTACATGAATTTAAGATTCATTTATAAAATTTAATATTTTTATTAAAAATGTCCCATTGAAAAATAATTAATTTCCAAGACCCCAATTCGCCATATGCCGATAATTTAAATCTTTTTCACAACTTCACAATAATTATAATAATTATAATCTCTTCATTAACTCTAATAATTATATTAGATATTTTTACCAATAAATTTATCAATCGATTTTTACTTAAAAATCATCATATTGAAATTGTATGAACTTTACTCCCAATAATAATTTTAGGAGTAATTGCACTTCCTTCTTTAAAAACCCTATATTTTATTGATGAACTATGAATACCCGTATACTTAACAATCAAATCAATTGGGCACCAATGATATTGATCCTATGAATACCCAGAATTTAATAATTTAAATTTTGACTCCTATATAGATAAAGATTTAAATAATATTTATATTTTTCGTCTCCTAGACGTAGATAATCGAATAATTATTCCATCTAATACACTAATTCGAATATTAACAACATCAAACGACGTAATTCACTCTTGAACTGTTCCGTCTTTAGGCTTAAAAATAGACTCAGTACCAGGGCGAATTAACCAAATAAATTTAATTACTAATCGACCTGGAGTATTTTTCGGACAATGTTCTGAAATCTGCGGAGCTAATCACAGATTTATGCCAATTGTTGTGGAAATAACTAATTATTCAAACTTTATTAATTGAATTAACAACCAAAATTAAATTTTAACCTACTCATATAATATTTAATTAAATCAAATCATTAGATGTCTGACAAAAGAATTGATTTTTTAAATCAAATTATAGTAATAAATTACTTCACTTTTCATTTTAAAACTTTAAGAATCATCTCTTTACATCGAAGCTCGATCAAAATTAATTTCTATAAGTTCTTAATCATTTGTAATGCATCAATAAGATGAACATTGTTCGATTAATATTGGGAACATGCATGAATGTTAGTAAAACTCGCGGAAATGAATAAACATTCACCGAAACTATTCGCCTTCGCAGATTTTGCAATATCTTGATGTTTATTTATCATAATTATTAACAATTGTCGTAGTACCATAGTTTAAATAATTATTAACAATGCCCTAGTATAAATAAAGGCTTAAAATATCATTTCATCGAAATATTCATTGCTCGCAATGGAATTTTTCGTTGAGATCAAACTGACATTCTCAAGGTTACACGTATCGATGATCGATTCACAAGCGTTCATCGCTATGATTGTTGTATCTAGAAAAGCGATTAATTGAATTTCAGCGCTTTGAAATAAAAAATGCAACCACTACGCGTATTGTGTAAATTATAAGAATTAAGCAAATGTTAAATTGATGTATTTAATAAACAATTGTTGTTTCGTTCTCTCCTCTTATCACTTGGATCTCTGGAGGAGAGATCCTTTTGAATGATTTATCCCCGTACGAGCCCCCAAATAACTATTGCTCTGATGTGGTATATTAAAGTATATTTAATAATATTATATATTACAATGATGGTAGTGTTAGATGTAGTGTCAGTGGTTAGTTTCGCTGGATACGTCTTTTAGTTGTCTCGTCTTATCGTCTTTTTAGTCATACCGTCCGCGACACACTCTTCGGACATACTCTCGTCGTCATACTTTGTCATACTACGTCATACTGTATCATACTGTGTTCCTACGTTCTTCTCGCGCTCTATATAGTCATTCCCATTCATTCTCTTTCATTCCAATCCTCAGTCTCTCTCACTTCAGACATTCGGCCACGCTCGGCCATCCCAATCACCCGTCTTTTCTAAACACTCTTCACTTTCTCCGAACCACATGTATTTCCTTTCATCCCCATGCATTCTCACGCTCGGTCGTCGCACAAGACCCTTTCTAAAGGATACTCGTGCCTTCCAGGAAAACTAGCGGGCCGATCGGCGCTAAATGTTTACTTCAACTCGAGTCCAACCGCGCACGTTATCTTGTTTAGGCCTACGCTCGAAGCAAGCCTAAGCGGACGCCGAAAATCCGATACTACACAATTGTTACTTTCCCTGACATAAAACTTTACGAAACACGTTTTACTTTGAATCTCGATCCAAATTAATTTCGGTGAGGTACTTAATCATTTTCAATGCATAAATAGGATGCACATTGTTCGATTAATATTGGGAACATACATAAATGTTAGTAACAATGGCGGAAATGAACAAACATTCACCGAAACCGTTCGCCTTCACAGATTTCGCAATATCTTGACGTTTATTTATCATAATAATTAACAACCGTCGTTGGACCGTAGATTAAACCATTTTTCACAATGTTCCGGTATAAATAATGGCTATAAAGCCAACAATGTCTTGAAGTATTTGGTTAGATCGAACAAATACAATCGAAGAAACCGTGCGATAAAATAAATGAATATTTCGCTACATATCGGAATTATAGTTTGTATGTATGCAAATATATTCTGAACCCGCAATTACAAATCCCTGTAACGTTGTAATTACATGGGTTGCCATCTATTGGAGAAAGGGTTAAACTACACTTAAGGGGTGAAAACACCTGGCGGAGAAACGCTCAAGTTTGTCGAGGAATTGTTCTAATTTCCACAAATAGATGGCGCGACAAGTACAATTTACCGACATTAGAGATAAGTATTTCCATTTGTATGATATTCCCTACCGTGCGATAAAATAAATAAATACTTTTGTACAAACTTTTGTATGTTTCATCTTTCGAATAAATGTAAAATTAAACCTTCCACAGTAAATTTTATTCTTGAATTTATTAATGTTTCTAGGAAGATTTATTTCAGTATAAAGAGTGCTATAGGTGGGAAATTTGTGTACATAATAATTATTGAGTGTAAAATAATTTTTCTTTTATTAGAGGTTAATATATTAAATAAGGAAGAAGAGTTAATCTTCATTATTTTAAATATAAAAATTAAAATTAAGGAAATTATTGAATATAAAATGAAATATGTTAAAAATGTATTTTTGTTAATTATTAATAAAATAACTATAATAGATGTTTGTATAACAGATGACTATCCTATAATAATTATGATTGATTTTTTTGTTTAAGCAAATGATAGGGGCAATAATTACATTAATTAGGCAAATAAAATGAACTTTATTATTAAATTTTAATATGAGTTCTATAATAATTATAGGGATTAATTTTACTAAAGTTATTATTAAGAATAGATTAATTCAATTTAATGAATAAATTAAAGAAATGAATCGAACATTTAAAGAGTACATCCCAACTTTTAAGATAAGTGAAAAAAAAAAAAATTATTATAAATAAATAATTAGATTTATTTCCGATTCTGTGTAAATTATTATATATAGTAAATAGTATAAATAAAATTCTTCTGGAGACTAAACAGATTAAAAAATATATTAAATATGTATTTAGAGTATCGGTGTCTAATTTAACTACAGATCAAACGATTTATAATAGAAATTATAAATATCATAATCATATAATCGAAACGGAGAAACGGAGAAACGGAGAAACGATGAAACGAAGGAAGAAACGGAGAAACGAAGAAAGAAACGGAGAAATGAAGAAAGAAACGAAGAAACGAAGAAAGAAACGGAGAAACGAACAAAGAAACGGAGAAACGAAGAAAGAAACGGAGAAACGAACAAAGAAACGGAGAAACGAACAAAGAAACGGAGCAACGAAGAAAGAAACGGAGAATCGGAGAAATAAATGGAGAAACGAACAAAGAAACGGAGAAACGAACAAAGAAACGGAGAAACGGAGAAATAAATGGAGAAACGAAGAAATAAACGGAGAAACGAACAAGGAAACGGAGAAACGAAGAAAGAAACGGAGAAACGAAGAAAGAAACGGAGAAACGAAGAAAGAAACGGAGAAACGAAGAAAGAAACGGAGATACGAAGAAAGAAACGGAGAAAGGAACAAAGAAACGGAGAAACGAAGAAAGAAACGGAGAAACGGAGAAATAAATGGAGAAACGAAGAATAGACGGAGAAACGAAGAAAGAAACGGAGAAACAAAGAAAGAAACGGAGAAACGAACAAAGAAACGGAGAAACGAAGAAAGAAACGGAGAAACCTTACAAAGAAACGGAGAAACGTTTCTCCGTTTCTCCGTTGTTTCCCCGTTTCTCCGTTTCTCGGTTTCTCCGATTCTCGGTTTCTCCGTTTCTCCGTTTCACGGTTTTTCCGTTTCTCCGTTTCTCCGTTTCACCGTTTTTTGTTCGTTTCTCCATTTAATTCTCCGAATCTCCGTTTCATTCTTCGTTTCTCCGTTTCTTCCTTCGTTTCTTTCTTTGTTTCTCCGTTTCTTTCATCGTTTCTCCGTTTCTTTCTTCGTTCCACCGTTTCTTTCTTCTATTCTCCGTTTATTTCTTCGTTTCTCCATTTATTTCTCCGTTTCTTTCTTCGTGTCTCCGTTTCTTTGTTCCTTTCTCCGTTACTTTGTTCGTTTCTCCGTTTCTTTGTTCGTTTCTCCGTTTCTTTGTTCGTTTCTCCGTTTCTTTGTTCGTTTCTCCGTTTCTTTGTTAGTTTCTCCGTTTCTTTCTTGTTTTCCCCGTTTCTTTTTTCGTTTCTCCATTTATTTCTCCGTTTCTCCGTTTCTTTGTTCGTTTCTCCGTTTCTTCGTTCCTTTCTCCATTTATTTCTCCGTGTCTTCGTTTCTTTGTTCGTGTCTTCGTTTCTTTGTTCGTTTCTCCGTTTCTTTGTTCGTTTCTCCGTTTCTTTGTTCGTTTCTCCGTTTCTTTGTTCGTTTCTCCGTTTGTTCGTTTCTTTGTTCGTTTCTCCGTTTCTTTCTTTGTTTCTCCGTTTCTTTGTCCGTTTCTGCGTTTATTTCTTCATTTCTCCATTTATTTCTCCGATTCTCCGTTTCTTTCTCCGTTTCTCCGTTTATTTGTTCGTTTCTCCATTTATTTCTCCGTTTCTCCGTTTCTTTGTCCGTTTCTCCGTTTCTCCGTTTCTTTGTCCGTTTCTCCGTTTCTTTGTTCGTTTCTCCGTTTTTTGGTCGTTTCCCCATTTTTTTCTCCGTTTCTCCGTTTATTTCTTCGTTTCTCCATTTATTTCTCCGATTCTCCGTTTCTTTGTCCGTTTCTCCGTTTCTTTGTTCGTTTCTCCGTTCCTTTGTTCGTTTCTCCGTTTTTTGGTCGTTTCCCCATTTTTTTCTCCGTTTCTCCGTTTATTTCTTCGTTTCTCCATTTATTTCTCCGATTCTCCGTTTCTTTCTTCGTTTCTCCGTTTCTTTCTTCGTTTCTCCGTTTCTTTCTTCGTTTCTCCGTTTCTTTCTTCGTTTCTCCGTTTCCTTGTTCGCTTCTCCGTTTATTTCTTCGTTTCTTCATTTATTTCTCCGTTTCTTTCTTCGTGTCTCCGTTTCTTTGTTCCTTTCTCCGTTACTTTGTTCGTTTCTCCGTTTCTTTGTTCGTTTCTCCGTTTCTTTGTTCGTTTCTCCGTTTCTTTGTTCGTTTCTCCGTTTCTTTCTTCGTTTCTCCGTTTCATTGTTCGTTTCTCCGTTTCTTTCTTCGTTTCTCCGTTTCTTTCTTCGTTTCTCCGTTTCTTTGTTCGTTTCTCCGTTTCTTTCTTCGTTTCTCCGTTTCTTTCTTCCTTTCTCCGTTTCTTTCTGCGTTTCATCGCTTCTTTCTTCGTTACTCCGTTTCTTTCTTCGTTACACCGGTTCTTTCTTCGCTTCTCCGTTTCTTTCTTCGTTTCTCCGTTTCTTTCTGCGTTTCATCGCTTCTTTCTTCGTTACTCCGTTTCTTTCTTCGTTACACCGGTTCTTTCTTCGTTTCTTCGTTTCTTTCTCCACTACTCCGCGTCTTTCCTCATTTCTCCGTTTCTTTCTCCGTTTCTCCGTTTCTTTTTTCGTTTCTCCGCTTATTTCTTCGATTCTCCATTTACTTCTCCGTTTCTCCGTTTCTTTCTTCGTTTCTCCGTTGCTTTCTTCGTTTCTCCGTTTCTTTGTTCGTTTCCCCGTTTCTTTGTTCGTTTCTCCGTTTCTTTCTTCGTTTCTCCGTTTCTTTGTTCGTTTCTCCGTTTCTTTCACCGTTTCTCCGTATCTTTCTTCGTTTCTCCGTTTCTTTGTTCGTTTCTCCATTTATTTCTCCGTTTCTCAGTTTATTTCTTCGTTTCCCATTTATTTCTCCGTTTCTCCGTTTATTTCTTCATTTCTCCATTTATTTCTCCGATTCTCCGTTTCTTTGTTCGTTTCTCCGTTTCTTTGTTCGTTTCTCCGTTTCTTTCTTCGTTTCTTCATTTCTTTCTTCGTTTCTTCGTTTCTTTCTTCGTTTCTCCGTTTGCTTGTTCGTTTCTCAATTTATTTCTACGTTTCTCCATTTATTTCACCGTTTCCCCGTATCTTTCTCCGTTTCTCGGTTTCTTTGTTCGTTTCTCCGTTTCTTTCTTCGTTTCTCCGTTTCTTTCTTCGTTTCTCCGTTTCTTTGTTCGTTTCTCCGTTTCTTTCTGCGTTTCATCGCTTCTTTCTTCGTTACTCCGTTTCTTTCTTCGTTACTCCGTTTCTTTCTTCGTTCCTCCGTTTCTTTCTTCGATTCTCCGTTTATTTCTTCGTTGCTCCGTTTATTTCTCCGTGTCTTCGTTTCTTTGTTCGTTTCTCCGTTTCATTGTTCGCTTCTCCGTTTGTTTGTTCGTTTCTCTGTATCTTTGTACGTTTCTCCGTTTCTTTCTTCGTTTCTTTCTTCGTTTCTCCGTTTCTTCGTTTCTTTGTTCGTTTCTCCGTTTCTCCGTTTCTTTCTTCGTTTCTCCGTTTCTTTGTTCGTTTCTCCGTTTCTTTCACCGTTTCTCCGTATCTTTCTTCGTTTCTCCGTTTCTTTGTTCGTTTCTCCATTTATTTCTCCGTTTCTCCGTTTATTTCTTCGCTTCCCCATTTATTTCTCCGTTTCACCGTTTATTTCTTCATTTCTCCATTTATTTCTCCGATTCTCCGTTTCTTTGTTCGTTTCTCCGTTTCTTTGTCCGTTTCTCCGTTTCTTTGTTCCTTTCTTCGTTTCTTTGTTCGTTTCTCCGTTTCTTTGTTCGTTTCTCCGTTTCTTTGTTCGTTTCTCCGTTTCTTTGTTCGTTTCTCCGTTTCTTTGTTCGTTTCTCCGTTTCTTTGTTCGTTTCTCCGTTTCTTTGTTCGTTTCTCCGTTTCTTTGTTCGTTTCTCCGTTTCTTTGTTCGTTTCTCCGTTTCTTTGTTCGTTTCTCCGTTTCTTTGTTCGTTTCTCCGTTTCTTTGTTCGTTTCTTCGTTTCTTTGTTCGTTTCTCCGTTTCTTTCTCCATTTCTCGGTTTATTTCTTCGTTTCTCCATTTATTTCTCCGATTCTCCGTTTCTTTCTTCGTTTCTCCATTTCTTTCATCGTTTCTCCGTTTCTCCGTTTATTTCTTCGTTTCTCCATTTCTTTCTCCGATTCTCCGTTTCTTTCTTCGTTTCTCCGTTTCTTTGTTCGTTTCTCCGTTTCTTTCTTCGTTTCTTCATTTCTTTCTTCGTATCTTCGTTTCTTTCTTCGTTTCTCCGTTTGCTTGTTCGTTTCTCCATTTATTTCTTCGTTTCTCCATTTATTTCACCGTCTCTCCGTATCTTTCTTCGTTTCTCCGTTTCTTTGTTCGTTTCTCCGTTTCTTTCTTCGTTTCTCCGTTTCTTTGTTCGTTTCTCCGTTTCTTTGTTCGTTTCTCCGTTTGTTTCTGCGTTTCATCGCTTCTTTCTTCGTTACTCCGTTTCTTTCTTCGTTACTCCGTTTCTTTCTCCGTTCCTCCGTTTCTTTCTTCGATTCTCCGTTTAACGAAGAAAGAAACGTAGAAACGAAGAGAAAAACGGAGAAACTATGAAAGAAACGGAGTAACGAAGAATGAAACGGAGAACGGAGAAATAAATGGAGAAACGAAGAATGAAACGGAGAAACGAAGAAAGAAACGCAGAAACGAAGAAAGAAACGGAGAAACGAAGAAGGAAACGGAGAATCGGAGAAATAAATGGAGAAACGAAGAAATAAATGGTGAAACGAAGAAAGAAACGGAGAAACGAAAAAAGAAACGGAGAAACGAAAAAAGAAACGGAGTAACGAAGAAAGAAACGAAGAAACGAAGAAAGAAACGGAGGAATAAATGGAGAAACGAAGAAATAAACCGAGAAACGGAAAAAGAAACGGAGAAACGAACAAAGAAACGGAGAAACGAAGAAAGAAACGGAGAAACGAACAAAGAAACGGAGAAACGAACAAAGAAACGGAGAAACGAGCAAAGAAACGGGGAAACGGACAAAGAAACGGAGAAACGAAGAAAGAAACGGAGAAACGGAGAAATAAATGGAGAAACGATGAAATAAACGGAGAAACGAAGAAAGAAATGAAGAAACGAAGAAAGAAACGAAGAAACGAAGAAAGAAACGGAGAAACGAACAAAGAAACGGAGAAACGAAGAAAGAAACGGAGAGACTAACAAAGAAACGGAGAAACGAACAAAGAAACGGAGAAACGAACAAATAAACGGAGGAACGAATATAGAAACGGAGAAACGAAGAAAGAAACGGAGAAACGAACAAAGAAACGGAGAAACGAAGAAAGAAACGGAGAAATAAATGGAGAAACGAAAAAATAAACGGAGAAACGAACAAGGAAACGGAGAAACGAAGAAAGAAACGGAGAAACGACGAAGAAACGGAGAAATAAATGGAGAAACGAAGAAATAAACGGAGAAACGAACAAGGAAACG